>NC_092362.1:16584374-16884374 GCF_030848805.1 Temnothorax longispinosus | reverse complement strand
TTTATCCCTGCGAAGCTGTTCGAACGCGACCACGAGGAGGTCATCCGTAGCGAAAAAGGTGGGGGGATTCGCGCACACCTCATTCGTGTCGTTGGTTCGTCGGTGTCGCTGTTGCTTAGATGGATTGTCGTGGGAGTAGGTGGAAGTAACCGAGGACGAAGAGAAGAAGACGAACAACTTTATTCTGTCACATCTGAGGAACAAAGTTTTTTTTTAGAATAAAGAATGAATTATAAATATAAGAGCTCTCTTAAATAAATCAGATAAATAAAGAGACGATAAGAGCCAGGCACGGTAACTGGTGCGCGCCTTCTCAATCAATACATAAAATATTGATTTTATTCATAATACATAATACATAAAATATTGATGATATAGAGATGAGATGATAAAGATTGACTGAGAATATAAATTATTGCGCACCAATTACCACTCCTGGCTCTTATTGCCTCTTTTTATTTATCTGATAAGGAATAAAGTTAAAATTTTATGCATATAAAACAGAGTTAAGAAAGCTCGTAAAAATTTTAATGAAAAAACTCTGTTTTTACATACCGTTTAAAAATTCCTTCGATGTCACAGGAGAGAAGGCGACGAGAAGTTTCGCGAAAAGCGTGTCAATTAAAATGAGACGAAATAAAGGAAGGGTGAATAGAAACGTAGGAGCGTCAAATAGTGACGAGAGGCAGAACGATGGGGGTCGAGGGCCAACCGGCCGTCGATTGCGACAACTTGAAGCTCTCACGTTGACAAGAGTCATTTGCCGACTCCTTTCAATGCGGCCCATTGTCTATCGGAGCGCACGTTTGCTCCTTGCAACTCTGTAAACATTAAGATTTGTTTTAGAAACCACTAACAGAAATATATGCTAGAGGAGCAAGGCGTAGAAATCGCTGAGAATAAAAATGATAGAGCTATTCTTGACGATAAAAGATACGGTTTAGATAAATGACACGTTAGAAATTTGATAAATTAATTCACAGTACTTAATGATGAGTAAGCGGAAATTTCACTACGACTTATTATCGAAGACTTGCATCTACGAGGTTCATTTAAGTTACAGTTGATGGAGAAGAAATCGCGTAGATGCATTTTTAGATAATAGAAATGAAGATGTTATTCGATTGTTCTTTAACATAAAATAACACTTGAAATATCATTAATTAATATCTATGAAATGCTTTATCATTTCTACTGTTATTAATTAATTAGCTATTAATTTGTAAATTATTATCTATAATCTGTTTAATATTTTCTGTGAATGTAATCGCGTCAATATACCGAATCGAAATTGCCACAAAATAAATACGTAACAACGTATATCTTAATTCACTAGAAAAGAAAAGTTTTCTTTCCTTAAGATTTACAAATTTCAAGAAACGGTAACGGTAACATATGTTAATTTAATAAATACGCTTTCGACCGGTACGAAGTAAAAATTTCACTCTTGAAATAAACGCTATGATCCGACATACGATAATAGATAATTCAAAATTATTTAAGATGCGAAAAACATATTCTGCGCCAGATTTTATCCGATAAAGAACACGCTACAGCGTGTCTTACTTCGAGTTATTTTACATAAATTTGGTCTCGCAAACGTTAAATGTTTTCGTAGCGGCGACGTATTGATCGGCGCGCGACATTTTTTATTCATTTTGTACGGAACAATACCGTATTGAATTGCAACCGTCGCAATTACTTACCTTGTCAATCTTCATTCTTCATTCGCGACGCGAGACTCGGGTGGGTAGGCAGCATTCGTGGCGGACATCGCGTTATTCTTCGATCGGAATAAACACCACGAGGCGTCAAACGCGATTCTTCAAGCGCGAGAAGAATAATCGACTGCGATTGGTCTATTTTCTTACGGCCTTGCGATTACAACTAAAACTTTGTTACGTGCAATGGCCTTAAGAGTCGTAAGAAATTGACTAATCACAGTCTATTATTCTCCTTGCGGTAGAAGAATAATGAACTGTGATTGGTCAATTTCTTACGACTCTTGCGACTGCGACTCATTGTAGATGGCCCTTTAACCGTCACGCGGCGTTACGTGTTTTCATGCACGAAGCGAATCCCGAGAAAACTTATGCTAAGGTAGGGCCGCGGCGTGTGAATCGCGTGACGCCAACGGCTCGCGGCAACCTGAGTGGTGGACGTGGTGGTGGAGACGGAGTGGGAAAAATAACTACGTGCGTCGAACGAGCGCCGCGCTAGTCGCCTACCCCCACTACCCCCACTATTCAAGTTGCTGCGCGCCACCGCGACCCAGCACTGTGACGTCATTGCCCTCGGATCGCAGGTCACGGCGCGGAGTAACGTATGTACCGGCGCGGCGGTTGAGATTACGAAAAACTGTGATATATGCGATGTATGTGAGTATGTCATATGTGTATCGAATACATGTGCTTCGCGGAACTGATACGGATGCCGAGGTATATCGCATTCGTTAATGGTCTCGCTTTTCTCAACCGTTAACTTGATCGCGTCGTGTCGCGCGGCTTCTGCATGAAGTTGCGTCGTTTTCGGAACACGGGTAAAGGATACGAGCGAATTCTTAAGTCGAGTGACGCCGCGACGTATTTAATTATTATCGATTGCAGTCTCTATTAACGTCGTACGCGTTTAACTTCATATTTAATTGTGTTTCGATATCTGGCGATCGTGGAGGATAGACAGTGTTCATAAATCGATGATTTAATTGTCAATGAAAATCGCCTCATAAGGGGCAAGTGCAGCGTCATCGCGACGGTTGCTCCGGTTGCGAGAGTGGCGAGTGAAGTTGGCCGCGCGATTTACGAAATTCTGTCCGAAATCTCAGCGTCTACCTGCGGGGCATTATGGGTGACGACGGGCGTCGAGCGGATCGTACAGCTTCGTTCGTATGCTTCTCCAAGCTTCTCCGCCGTAATTCTTCCGTCGCCGTGTAATTAAGTACGCGCCGCGTCGCGAGATTAATACCGGAAGTGCCGTGCAAAGTGTCGCGCGATCATAAGTGACGATATTTTCGCGTGAGTGAGCGAGTGAACGTCGCGAGTGAGTGCGCCGACGGAGATGCGACAACGGAGAAGGAGCGAGGAGAGGAGGAGGGGGCCTGGGAGGCATCGGGCGACGGCGGAGCAACCGTGAGGTGAGTAATTATTATTCGTTCGTTATTTTGCTGTTCCGTGACGGATTCCTGTCTCAAGCGCGACGTGATTCGCTCATTATATACTCGAATCATTATTCGTACAATATCGTTTATGGTTTACTCCGGTGCAATTTCGATCGGAGTTCGATCTCCGGCAGATGTGAGGAGAGATATTACGTCGCGTCTCTCTCTTATTCGCGCGGTCGTAATATTACTTGTGGTTTTTCGGGGATTAATTACCCTACAAGTTAATACGGAAATATGCAACCGCTCGCTTCGGCCGCGATCGTTTCGTGCACTAGCATTTTAAAATCAGATATGTTAAAATGACATTTTAACGGGCGCGATAATTATTTACTTAAAGTATTGATTATCTCAGCTACTGCTTTAATGTAAAAATATTCTTCTGTTACAGATCGACGCAGGGTTTTACGACTTACAACTCCGCTGTTGCGCATCGGCCGGTGAGTGATTTTTTAATTTCAATGTCAAGGCAATGGATTTATCAAAACTATATTACAAACGTAAATAGAATGTACGTATGAGAAATGTGATATTATAAAAGAATCACGGAATCTTTTTCTAACAATTAATTATTAGACGTTACATCAAAATACTTTATTCACTGTAAAAAAATTTTGTAAAATTACAACTATTATAGTGGGTAATTTTGAGATTCACTATAATAGGTGTCCACGCATTTGTAATTTTGCAGTACGGAAGGAAAAAGTAATTTTGTAATTACAACCAAAAATTACAAATGCGTGGAATTATAGTGAGTCTCAAAATTACCCACTATAATATAGTTGTAATTTTACAAAATTTTTTACAGTGTTTAAAATGATAATTAACGGTAAAGTGTTCCGTATTAATCTCATGAAATATCTGAATATTTATTTCCATTTTTTTCTGTAATAATTGTAGGAATTTATTTATTCCTACAATTATTACAGAAAAAATTAAAATATTAAATATTAAGAATATAAAAATATATACTACAAATGAACTAATGTTATAATCGATTGCCTTGAAATGACTAGGCTCGGAAATGAATAAAGCCTAGAAAATATTTGTATAATTTATAATTCTCTGCCGACTTTTTATTATTTTGGCACATGTATTGTATGTATTCACAATGCTGGTATGCATTCGTGAAGTGAGACTCGGGCAGTAGACAACGTTCGGTAGATATCGCGTTGATCGGAAAAAATATCACGAGGCGCCCTAAACGTGATCGCGTCTTATAATTAATCAATCCGTGCGATTAATCAATTCTTAAACCTATAACGATTCGTAAGTTTCTCGAGGCGACGGCTGTCTCTCGAAGTAGATATCTCGCCCGATGTATCTTGGAGTCTCATAAATTACTTAATTGCTTCATTGCGCTATTCACGTAATCGTTATCTCTTTGAATGAATCACGCACCGCACTTCAAATCTTTTCTTCTTCATTTTTGTACATAGAATTTGCTTACTGTAATATAGTTTCGAATTGAAAGCGCGGAATACCATTATTGACCACATCAGTGATTTAAATAACTAAAAACTGTGTGTGGTACATAAAAACTGTAGTTTATCAATATTTCGCGGAATTTCGATATTGCAAATTTTCACTTTAATTAGCGTGATTTGAGAATTAGCGTAAACTTCATAACTTAAATCGTATCGCGCGTATAGAAATTGCAGATGCTGCTTTTCAAATTTTTCATCAATGACGTTCATTAACGGGACGCCCGGACGTCACAAATGCGCGGATCGACGCCGTTTCGCGACGCATTTAATTAGCAAGTAGAGTTATAATTTTATATTTAAATATCTGTTAATCGCGTAGCGCGCAAATTCGAAGTTTGTACATATATCGGCGACACGTTAAAACTCTTTGCCCATTCAAGGTTTATTTATCACGTTAATTTACGAGATGTCGCGGGTCTCGAGCGGATAATAGCTTTAAACGATTGCATCTTCGTCACGTTGTTTTTCTATCTTAATAACGAAGTGCGCATATGCCTCGTGTGATTAACGGTATGCAAAATACTGTACGTGCACGTGCAATACCATCGTTTTTCGACTATTCATTCAATCTTGCGAGTGAGTATCTCGTAAGTGACATGGACGAAGGACGACGACGCAGGAGAGATCCAGGTAAATATTAGAAGCAACTAAAGCGTGAGTGAAAACGATTGATTGATTTTTATAAAATAGAGATTATGTCCGAGCTGGGGCGGAAATATTTTATTCTGCCAAGCGTTCTGTTACAAAAAAAAATGTGTTTTTGAAACATTTAAGATCTTCAATAATCTTTTTTCGAAATAGTCGCGACTTTGAAAAAAATCTTGCTCTTTAGAATAATATTTGAGATTTCTCTTATATATTCAAAGTAATTGAAAATGTCTTGAGCTTATCATTATACGTAGCAATTAAGAAACCAAAATCATCTGGATAAAAAATAATTAATTTTACTTAAATTATTAAGATTAATAAATAAACGATAGATCGATACACGTGTAGGAACGACAGACTGCAATCTATTGCATGGAATGCATGAACAAGCTCGCTTCGATAATTGCGACCGTTGTCGCTGTTCATTGAAACAAGTTGTTTAGTCATGTTTGTTCGCGCTCGCTCGCCTGTTTCGGCTTCGGCTTAATTATCACAATTATAAACTTAAGCATTCTCTCTACGGGATACTAATATTCGCCAACTTTTATCGTTTATAACTTGAAGGTAATTGCAATTTCGACATTTATTGTGTACAAGGATCTTCGACTCTAATTTCTAAATACGCCGTTGAAGGCGTTTTTACACGCGTGTTACACGGCGGTTATATTCTCTGACGCGTGAGCAAATATAGCACCTGTACCGAACAGACGTAGAAGTGGCAAAAATTTATTCGCGAATGCGATTTGTCTATGCGCATTGATGAGTCGCCGAAGGGTGTGTACGTATGAAACATCGATGAACAGGTTCCGCGAAGCATTGACTTAAAACGCGACTCCCGTGCAATTTCCAACATTATGAGATGACTCACAGCTTACGGGTCTATCTGCGTAATTATGCTTGGTCTCATCGAGACGGGACGACACGGTGTAGTTTCCTGATTTCAATCGATCTCTCTTTCTCTTAGGCACTATTGTTTGAAACCTGGAGAATAAGCTATGATATAGAAAAACGTCTAGCAAATCAATAAACTCGACTTATCTTGAATAAGGAATCTATCTCAATGCTAGGGTGAGACGTTACCGTTCCGGATGCTGCACGTGTTGCAGCTAATAAAAAAGAGGAGAGATAAAAAAAAAGAAAATCATGTAAATTGCGGATAGTACACGTGTAACGTGCGAGCGTTACAACCCGTAAAGTTGACGCAGAGATATGAATCGGTCCGCGTATATACACGAACATTTCTCGCCAGCCGCGTTCGCGCGGCAGCTGATCTTGAACTACATGTTCCACTTGGCTTTCATGATCGGCGCTCTCTTTGACAGCCCTGACGACGACCGCGCAGGGTTATCCGTAACGATTGTGATTAATACGACGGCAGCTCGCAGTATAAAAGAGCATAAACAACCGCGCCCAAGCGGGGCTGAGAGGATAGTCTCACGACGATCTGGAATGTACGCAACTGCGAATGGTCTAGGCCAGTTTACGAGACCTTGGAGCCGTTATGGCGAAGTTCTTATGTGCATACGTGCATATTCCGTGCCGTACGATGCTGCTCGCATGTACATAGCGCGATATACTCGTTTACATAATCCGCTCTTACCTCGTGGATATTGTATAATATAGGAAAATATGGTCTCATATAATTTATTTCTAGACGGTTTTAAGTTTTACTTCATCGAATGCCTGTAATTCACGTTATTCTTGCTTCGCGTTGAACTACGAGCTGTAGGAAAAAAAAGAGATTTGCATCTCTATAGTGATCTATTATTTACAGTTATCATTTGATCAGCTATATTGTGTTTAAAATTGCAGATAATAGTTCATAATGCCAGTTGTACTAATAAACAGTTTCGAGATTTTTTAAAAATAAATTTCTCTTTAGAAATATCTTTACTTGAGTTTAAAGAGAAGTATTTGATTTAAAAGCGATAAATTATAAATTAGAGAGAGTTCTATTTGATATCTTTATTTAAAAAAAATTGTAAATTAATTTTGGTTATCAAGTTTTTTAAATAATACATTTAAATATATTATTTAAATGTAACAAATGACGATAAATAACTATGATAAGTAATAAATATTATTTAATCAAATTTAAATTAAATAAATTTAAATCTAATAAATAATGATCACGGTTTTCTCTTTCGTTTCCGTATAGTGGATCAGCGTGGAAACACAAGTTTTGTTTAATAAATTTAAGTCGACGTATATACTCTGTTACGTTACGACCCCAATGCCATTGGCGTTATGCTCGTACAGGTATCTCACTTAGAAGCGTATACCAGTTCCCTGCGTGCCTAGACTTGGACAATGCTAATCTCATTGGCAGATAATGCGTGCACCGGTCTCACGTACCGACCGCAATTTTAGTTCCAAGTACGCACGAATGTGCTCACCATATGTTTATACGGTGCAACCACGTGTTTCTCGCGATTCTTTTTGTCGCTTTCGGGCACACCTTAATCGACTTTATTCGAGTCGCAGAAGAATACTTTCGGGCGAACAGAAAAAGCGAGATGACGCTACGTTGATACTTGCGCAATTCGTCGTACTCCAATGTTACTCTAAAGTGGCACAAGTCGCAAGGAATTCATGAAATTGCCGGAAATGCATTGAACGTCGTCGCCGGTATTTTCGATCATTGTTATTCATATATACAGTTATAGCCAATTCTCTGATTTCCTTTCCTCGGATAACGTCGGGTAACGTCTTTGACGGTTCCGTAAATACGTGCGATCTTTTCTATTTCATTGTCACTATTTGACGTCACTTAGGTACTCATTCTGAGAGTTCTCGTACCATTTCTAATTTAACGTCGTTCAAATCTGTTATTTGTTTGATCTACATTCAGATTTAGAAGGATATTCGGGAATTAATTATGAAATATACGTTTAAGAAAATTATGCAAAGTTACTAAAAATCATGAAAAGTTAAATTTTAAAGAACTTATGTCGTTAAAAAATGTGGTTTTAAAATATATCACAGTTTTTATATTTTTTGCAAATTTTATTACATGTTTATTTAAATTTTGTGAAACGTTTCGTGGTTTATAAGAATCAGACTTATAAAAATTTATTACCTCGATTAATGGAAAAAAAGCACTGCAAAATTTAGTTTAAAATAAAACATTCACAGTATTGTCTTGTTAAGAAATATAATAATTTAACTAGATAAAAATAGAGATAAGAATTAAAGATAAGAAAAACTTTTCATCGTTATTTCGCGATGTAGACTTTTCTGGCACTTCCTTCTTCGAAGCCTTGGAATTAATAAGGCGTGTATATTTCTGAACTATGAATTTTCTATGCGTGTATTATCACGCGATAACAATGCGATCGTAATGAGTGCCGATAATTATTTATCTCTCGACACACAGAGTCGAGAAAACGTGGGAAAGTCGAGATGAGTAACCGGTATTACGCTGTTAAGAATTATGCAAAGCAGAACACGACAAGGTGCGCGCGCGGATGTAAAGATTATTCGAACGGTCGATGAAATCCTTTACACAGAAATTCCTTGCAGAATTTGAAAGATCGCGTATCTCGCTGAAGGAAAATGCAAAAAAATAAAGAAAACTGCGAGGCTTAAACAATTTATAATTTGCGTCAGATTTTATGATAGAATTCGGTTTATAATTATAAATTAATTAAAATTAATTATGTAGGTATATGTTCTGATTTTTAAATGTTTTTTTGTATTGCACGGCACATAAAGTTAGTAACCAGAATTTTATCCTGATTTCTGATGAAAAGATAGATCGTCTAACTCCTAACTTAACAAGCTGGGCTTAACGAGCAAGCCAAGCGGAGAAACAAATCACGATCTCCGTGATGCGGTAAAATTGATTTCATGAACTCAATCGCGAGCAACAAGCAAGAAACTGGCCTGGATTGCCGGTATCGGTCTTCAAGGTAATCTGTAACCGAGAAGTAAACAAAGCGGAAATACGTAATGCAGATAGCGTATTACATAAAGTGCCTTACGTTAAATAAATCGGCGAAACGAGGCGCGGATAATCGCGAACGCACACTGCGTTACGCTAAACGTCTGCCGACAAAGTGTTCGCGCGCTTAACTGCAGTCGTTGAAGTAAGACACGTAAAAGGAGCAATTTTTATCTCGCTCCATTTAAAATGCAAATGAAGGGAAGCATGATATCCCTTGGCGAACATTGGTTGCGACGGATCGCGAGTCTCTCGGTTTTGTTTTTATTCGCGTTGCGTTTCTTGATTTCGCGTGCGAGCGGTATCAGGGGCGGTCTGTAATGCCGTGTAATTACAAGACACATGACGTTAAGCGTGGATTAAAAAGCATACTCTTTTTTTTTAATCGAAAAAAGATTGCTTGTAATTAGAAATCTCACCGTCCGCAAACGGCGTAGAAACGGCGATTGCTAAAGCTATACAGTATTTGCTGTCTCTTCTTACATTGAGTGTGTTTTTTTTTTCATTGTAATTCGGTGAAATGCGCTTCCCAATCGCGAAACTTTTCGCGTGCCGCTGTTTAGTCCGCGATTAAGACGGTTTTCTCGCAGTATTACGTAGTCATTAACGGAGATTGTGTTGCTTGTCGCCCGGTACTCACGACCCTGCGCGTACTCTCTGAATCACGTCGATTGAGCAAGAGCCAACCTTCTTTTTTCCACACACGTACCGCGATATGTGTGTCGTGTGACTCGATGCGGCGAACCACGCAGAAAAGGTAAAAAAAAAATAAAATAAAGTTTTCATTTAACGAGAGACACAACGATGGCGCAACATCGGGATCATTGAAATTTGCATAGAGCAGTTTGCAACGTTCTTTATTGCGATCTTCTTCGTGAATTTTAATGCTGCGCTCCTCATAAATTCTTTCATTTGACGTTAGTTTTAATACCGGTCGCAATACACCAGTACTGTCTCTGGCATAAATGTCGGCACGTACGTTTTCCTACATTAATTTAATCTTTAGCAATGCAGCAAGTAACTTTGTCAGAGTGTAGCACAGTAGCACGTGATATTTATTCCACAAATATAAGTTTCTCAAGAATTCTTCCCTGAAGTATGTGTCGCGCAGAAGGAATTTATAAATAATTTTTTCGCTTTAACGTTCGTAGAAATATGTGTATACATTAATGTTATACTCGGTAGTGAACGTTGATCGACTTTTTTTTGTAAAGAGTTAATGTTCTAAACAGTTTTCTTCGTGTAGAATATTCTTGTATAAATTCAAGGTAACAGGCAATAATTATGGCTGAGACAAAGTGTCAAATCATTATTTTGCCAATAACGAAGATTGGTGTGAAGTAGATTAAAAATATAGATTTAGATGAGATATTGGATAAAATTATAAAAATATAAAAGAGACAGATATATAGTTAAATAACACTTCTATATCTGAATAATAAAAAAATAAATTTTTTATACATATATATAGAAACGCAATCTGATTAGCTCAAATGAGTAATTCTGACTATTAAGTAAACCATACTATAAATAGGCGGCTACCTTATAGAGGTCAAGCTCAATATAAGTCACAGAATTGTATGATATGTCTACTGGTCAAATTACCATTAATTATGGCGAGAAAGATTAACTTCAATGTCAGTCAATGCAAAGTGCGACGAATAGCCAAAACTTATTTGTAACGACGAAGAATTAATTCTCGTTGATATTAGAGATATGTGCTTTTAAATTTAACGAAATAAATAATTAATTACGTAATATTTAATATTTAAGTTTATTCGAATTAATAATAAAATCATGATACAATTTATTATTAGAATGAGTAAAGCATTCTCGGGAATAAAATTTTTTGCGCGACATTGACCGAGTTTACGCTTTCTTTCTTTTAAAACGCGGCTAATTCTTTTGTATGTAAAATGACGTCGTGAGATCGCAAAATTCCACTATAAGGCAATTAATTTTATCTCTGAAAGGCAGGAAGGTGCTCGATGAATGCGATGGCACAAAATGCATTATTATGCACACAGATTATACTATCTTAATATATCACTATCGTTACTGAGATCGACAATTAATTGTACGTACATTTAATTACGTAAATCGATGGAAATAAGCGACGCATGTTGTCGAGATTTTCTTCAGTTTGTCGCGATTCTGCAAGAAACCACGAGACATTCCACAGCGCTCATTGCATTGTCAATTGCGATGTAGGTAATGTAATGTCCGATCTTAAAAAAATATTTTATTATCAGGAGGCTTTAACTTCTTTCAAAATTAAAATATTTCTCGATATCATTTATTTTATTTAAAAAAATGGAAGAAACTTAGAAAAATGGCATTTCTGTAATGCGTTAAATTTCATGAAAATGTTATTAAAAGAGATAATGTTCTTTTGTACTGAGAGAAGGTTCTGCAGTAGTCCCTATTCAATAAATATGCCTGTAAAAATTTACGCCTCAGAGAATTCAATAATGACTTTCGGGCGCGTCATCGATATGAAACACCGGAAGTGGCGGTGATGATTACCGCGAGGTAAATTCGTTCCCGGATGGTAGAAACTGTCGCGATTTTGTGAGTCATTGAAAACGTCGTATTATAATAATTGCCTAGTGCGTGATGATGCTGCAGGTAAATGAGGGATTATTTCCTAGAGATAAATGACGTAGTGAAAGATTGTTACTAATCGACATCTCGTCATCTTCAGATATACTCCAATAATGCATGAATAGAGGAAATAAATATATGTTTTAGGGAAAAATATTATTTTATAAATCATTATTAATCAACACTTTCTTTGGACATTGTATTTTAATTACGTTCATCCCAATGTTAATATGCTTTTTTTAAATTATAACAAGGTTTGTCCTGATTTGTCGATTAAATTGTAAAATGGTTGAATTTTTAAAGATTATTTTCAATAGAAATATACATAAATTATCATAAAAAAGATTTCTTTGATATAAAATAAAAAATTTATTAAAATATGTAACTATAGCAAATATAAATAATAATTAAATTACTGGCTGCAATGAATGTCAAAGTGTCGCCATCGACGAAGAAACCTGTAAGGTGCAAGATAGGAAAAGGCTGACAGCAGCACTATACTATCATAGCTCCTTACTCTACCGTATGATGGTAAGGAATAACCATCAAACGATAGTAACAGAAGTTACGAGATATATATTATACAAATTATGCAATTATTTTTTATTAAACTTAGATAGGAAGAAAACATTTTTTCAAAATGCTGCAAATTTACAGAATTAAAATTTGTTTTACTAAATCGCTTTGGCTTAAAAATAAAAGATATTTATTGTATAAAAGGTAACAGCATGTAAAAGGGTAACATTGTAACTAGACGAGAATTCTACTTTATCGCTGAACAGAAGATTATTTTCATTTCTTAGTTTTTCGCATCTGACATCTCCTGGTAAGTTCAGTTCCTGCTCGATGTAGAAGTCCTGATTTCTTATTTCATTCGCATTGAAATAAAATCTGTCGCATGCGATTCAATAGCAACTATAATTATCAACGTATAATATGCGACGTACGCCATCAATATACTGTTGCCGCAATCGTCCAGTTAAATCGTTAGCGATCTGAAGGAATTTTGCTGTTACGCAAATTTCAGCGGATCGCGTTTGGCACGAATCGACTTACTCAATCGAACCATTTCAATCGATATACGTGCGTACGGTATATGAAAGGCATGGAAGAACGGAATTTTAGTCAATTTAACGCGTACTTAAATTTGCTTTCGCATTGCATAACTATAGACAAAAAATGCACATACATGTATGTGTTGTGCATATTGAATATCTTTGTAAAAGTTATAAGAATATAATAGAAATTATTTCTAGATTCCTTGGAATTATCAAAATTCACTGAAATCACGATAGTATTTCGATCTGCAATTTTCTAATAAAATAACTCGAGATTGCTTTTTTGGCTTGCTCGTTACGCGTTATGCACGCATAAATATCACAAATTTGACAGACGTGTCAGTTATATTACGTAACGGAATGTTAAGAATCTATTGACTGATATAGTGAACGTCTCTGTTCGAGCGTAACGTCCCCTAAACTGGTTTTAGGAGATTTATGAGTTGTTTATAAATTCTGCACACGCGATAAGACGAGCTAAAAAATAGCGTCGTTAGAAACAAATTGCTGACGCAATTAGGTAAAAATTAATCTTACTATTTAAAACGATACACTTGCTTTATTATTCTTCTTTGAGTATTACTTTTCCTTTTTATTGTTTCCTTTTTATTGTTTGTTTCATAATTTAATATTCACTATATTATTTAATGTTGCCTTAACATTTGACAGTTATTATTTTTATAGTTAATATAAAAATTATTTAGAAAAATTTCAGTTTTGTTGTAATATTATGTTTGAAAACAACTATACAGATTATTGTTTTTGTGGATCTCATTTTATTTATCACAGTCAATAATACAATAAAATTAATTAATTATATTGTATATTAATTAAATTAATGACTTAACTTGTATACATAAGTTATTCAAATTTTAAGATTATGATTATAAATCGATTTTAAGCACACAAAATTATTTGACTTAAATTAGAAGCGCTTGATTTTAGTAAGAAATATTTAACTTAAAGAAATTAAGTTTTAATTTTAATTCACTTATATATATTTTTATACACATTAACGAGATAGCATTGATTTGTTTATCATTAGTGATTAAGTATGATTTAAAGGAAATCGGGGAGATGTGGAAACATCGTATTATGCAACATGGGAGTAAGATATTACAATTGATACGCATTATTACAGTTGTTTTCTTGAACCGCGTTTATTGCAGTTAATCGGAAGTTATCATAGTAACACCCGCTTAGACCCGTATTTAACGTAGAAAATAGCAGAAAATAAGAGAGCTTAACGCACACGAGAACTGGCCTAATTTTGCCTGTCTGCTTGTAGTTACGACACACAGTCCCTCGTTTACGTGTTTCTTGCTGCAGGTATCGTTCGATTCGATTCCAGATCGGTCGCAGCAATTCTCTAACAATCGGATATTACAAAAGGTTGTGTAAACACGAGCAAGACTGATGGGAAATGCTGGACCTTTGATCGAGCCATTGTTAGCCCTGCCACGTTTTTTTCTTCTCGCGATTGGAATAAAAATATTGCATTTCAAATTTTTTTGTCCTCCAAGTCATTTCTTCTGAGATTAATTAAGTCTCCAACGCGACTCGCCCTTGTTTAATATTTCTAAAGGTCTTATGTTGAATGTGACATATATAACACCAAGTATTAAGAGGCATAAAATCTGCAATGTTAATCAAAATAATTCCAAGTGTAATTGCAACGTACGTGAATAATTTGTATCTGCATGATACTTCCTCCTTTCTATCTTCGAGCTGCAGACTGACACTTGTTCGATCAACTTGAATGATCGTGATTAATTCTTCTAATGCCGAGATATTGATCTCTGATCGTAAGCGGCACGTGTCTGTAGAATCGTTTTTCAATAAGTTTCGCGTGATCTTTACCGGAACTCGAGACGTTTTCTCGCCTCATGCTCCGTACGAATAAGCGGAAATTGGATTTGATTGACAGGAATAACGACCTTGTTTCAGAAGCATAGTTTTCTTTGTAAAATTCATAAATAACGATTATACAATTTCAGTGTATTAAGTGATATCTAAATTAAAAGCACAATGAAAATAATATTGCTCAAATATTTATGATTAATAACATAAAGTAATTTAGGAATACAATAAAATGTAACAATTTCTGCAATTATTACGTTTTTATTGGGAACTCTAAATTTAATTAATTTAAGAATATCTTATTGTATTCGAGAGAATCTATCTTGTTTCGGTTCTTATTGTTGGTAAATGAATCTCAAGACCTCAAGACGACACTTAGACGATTGAAATGCGATCGACCGTGAACCGGACACGCACTCCTCGCAGTCCTTGATACGACGGAATTGTCGTAGAGTGATTTATGGGAACGTTCACCCGCTAGCCGGAATCAATGAAAAGAAGAAATATAGAAATACTATTTGATCTCTTAGAATATGGCTATACTCCGTAATTAATCATAATTTAATGAAATTTAACAATCTCGCAGGGTATAAAACATCTCAAAACACAACATTTGTCTCAATTATTTTTAAACAAAATAATGTAATTGCGAATTTGTGATATGTAATATTTTTGTTGTAAAACCATCTTTGTGTAAAATTATATACTTATAAAGAATTGCCGAACTGGAAACTGATTTTATCGCAGAACTGGTATTATTTCAGCGCGATACACATTGCAATTAAAATAACATTTTGATTTTTTCGCAATTATTTGGTCTTTTATACACTATATAAAAGTTTAGTTTTGGCAAGCGGACTTTCATAAACAACCTTACATTCCAAGGATGACCACCGTCCTTTACGATCGCTTTACTTTTAGAAATTAGGCGATAACCATGGATAATTTTTATATTTTTATCACCGTCACCGTCACCGGAAATAGGCATTCTTTAGGTTTCCGTTCGAAAACGAAATTAGTTCACGGACGTCCAACACGCGTGACGCGTCCAGTGAATTACCAGTTTGTTGTTCATAAGACGATGGCTACGTATTAAAAGCAGGTAATTAGCGGTACGAATGTACCTTTCATGAGGTCGAGTCGATATCTTCGATGCAGAAACCTATTAGACTTGCTCTTCGCACGGATCTTCTGCTCGTATCCTTAATGCAATTTTCGTGAATGGCGCGCTTATCTATCGCTTGGAAACCTTTCGAGTCATTGCTTTGAGTTATCGTTTTGAGTCATCCTCGATTATCCGAAGTTTGCATTTCTGCAATTATAATAATTGTGTACGTTATTCATAGCGATAACACGCTGATAGTGAGTGATATGAGGCTTGACATAGTTATACTGCGCAAAAATATCGGGAAAAGGACATAGTTAGATGTTCATCGTCCATGGGACAATCGGAAAAGTGTTGATCTTGATAACAAGGATATGTATTTTTTTATTAATATAGAGTAGTCTTGTACCCTTGATTTAAAAATCAATGAAAGTATGATTATATTAGTCATAAATATAACGATGAAAAGAATAAAGTTAAAAAATAACATTTTACTTATACTTATACATCTATCGTTGTAACTTAAATCCATTTTTAACACCGTGTAGATAGGTAATTATATTTTATTTCTCAGAGTTAACTACGATAATTTAACAGAAATTTAAATCACGTTTTGATTATTAAAGCAATGTATATAAAAAATTTTAACGTACGGGATAAATGATATGGTAAAAACGATGCAAGTGTATAAATTACTTTAGTAATAACGAATGCAATAACGCAGAAGATAATTCTCATGGTAATTACCATCAATTAACCTTTTTTTTCAACAATATTAAACTGCTGATGACGACAGTTTCTGCTTCCGTGTATTGTATCATAAAACGGAGTTGAGCGTGTTCGATCAATCTACAAGTAAGATCGTGTAGATGATATCTCTGATTTTCTGCATTCGTTCACGTTGCATCAGATGCGTCAGGTTATTCATACATTCGCGACTGTAAAAGGATTAGCGATAAAAAAAATCATTGCCCATTACCCTGAAAACTATTTCAAGCACCGAAGCCATGAATGCTAATCGCAGCTTCCACGGGACAGCTTTGTTTGTCAGCCTCGTTAGACGTTAAACAAATTAATGAGCCATTCAATGCCGTAGCATCCTCCACAGACGTAGAATCCTGCATAAACATCAGATTTTGCTTTTCTTTTATCGCTTTTTCCGACTGTATTCCGTTTAATGACTAATGGCCTTGTTATACTTTCATAAGTATCATTACCGTTCCCGTAATTGATTATACAATTTTACGACAATGCTTCGTTCACGGTAATTGGCACGTCCTCGATCGATTTAATCGGGATTTTCCCTTCGACCCGACTTAATTCGCTTGGTCGACCGTCAGAAAGCAGATCGAAATCGCGAATTCGAAAATGTACCCAAGGTCAGTTTCAAGACAGAGTAAATAACCGTTATCTTTAATAAATCGTTTGCCATATTTCAAAAATAAGTCTTTCTCTTCTTTTCTACAAACATTTTGTAATTATATAAGGTAAGACAATCTTTCTGCGCAGTTCGCCGCAACATTCTAATTACAAATGCTAATAAAACACATTATTGTTTGTATAATGGAGCGTCTCGTTGTCATTCTTTTTTTTCGCATAATTGCGAAATATTATCATAAGCAATATAGCTTAATACTTAAGAGAACGGCTATTGATTACAATAAATGTCCGCAAAAATACGAATATTGCGAGCTAGATTGTTAGTATACATACGCAATAATCCTCTTATTACGAGCAATTACGGAATCGCACCTGCTACAATAAAAGAATTATTGCGTATCTAGATCGATATTTTGGATTGCATTAGCCCTATCTTTGCGAACCTTGATAAACGAATGTGGGGAACCGCGCGTGTAAGCGGCAGACAGATAAATTTTAAGTCGCGAGCGAATTAATCGGCGCGATGGATCGGCGCCGTAAATCTCCCCTCGAAGTACCAGGGATGCCGCAGTCGCGTTTGCAGAGAGAGAGAGGAAGGCGAGGAGAAAGAGAAGGAAACGCGGCGCGGCAAGAAGCGCGTGCCGACACGCTTCAGAGCGAAATATCTCTCGGGCGAGTGACCTCGTTAATTAAACCGAATTTAGGCGACTGAGGTCACCGTTGTGAGCCAGTCGCAGCAAGGTCCGAACCTTCCCTCAGACCGTAATGCTGCAGGCCGGATACTAGCCGGATATCGGAAGACATTCTGCCGCCGTTCTCTCCTTGCGCGCGATGTCACGGCTAATTGGAGGCACGCTAATTAGCAGGTTAAGGTGAGGAATTCCATTTTTAACGAAGGTCAAGAAATCACGGCGGCTGGTTACGCGACGGGAACCACGTAGATGCTGCATGGCGGGCGCTTTCTCAACGCGAGGCACGGATTGCGCGAACTTGCCAGTCTGGAACGATTGCCGCAGCGCGACTATGATAAATGGGTCAGATATAGTTAGCGTTTGTAACGACGGTAATTAAATCCTCAGGTCTATGTTGGCGTTGATTGCCCGGAAAAGTAAATCGTAAGCTGTCTCGCGTATGGTATACGTTGTTTCGTTCGTTGCTCGATCAGCGAAATTATTACAGCACGATCGCGCTCTCGCTAACTTGCTGTAAAATTCGCGTTCTTTGTCGAATGGCTTCAAGAAATAAAGGTATCTCTCAAGAGACGCGGATATCAGCTAGAATCCCCCTTTTCAAAATAATACAAGACTACTCGTGTATCGCGATAACGCTGTCGTTATTGTTATCAGGAGTACGTTAATATACAAAAATGCCTTTTCTCAAGGCAAGACATTCGCAAAGTTACGTAAAAAGATAAGGTTAATTTTTCCTTTCTAATAACACTGCATTCGCGGCCACGTGTGCAGCCTATTATCGCAATTATTGTACGCGCGGATGTCATATGTGCGACGGACATTTTTTTTTGTGTCGGACGTTACGAGGCATCTTCAGAGAACAGTATATTACAGTATCTTCGTAAGCGGTCAATTATACGGGAATTAAATACAGTATTACAATAATGATTATGCGATCGATCGACGCTATAAATGTTAACAAGCAATCATACAAGCGCGACTGTCGCATCCTGGCTGTTTCTCGGATCCGGCGAATAATTTAAACTTAATAACCAAATTAATCTTGATCTAAATAAGACTTTTATTTCTTTATAATTTTTTTCTATAATAGAGATATATTTATATAGTATCTGTGGAAGTTTTCATAATTTTATCAATCGTAATTTAGTGGGAAAATTAATGGCGCACGATTAAAAAAATATCAGGTTCTGATGGAGATAACGATTTTGGAATTTTGACGTTAAAGACGCACCTTTAATAATCAATTGCTTTAAAGAAAGGGCGTTCGGCAATTCGAGATATTTGCATGCCAAGACAACGTTCTGCAACACCAGTTGACGTCATAATGCCGCACTCACGGAACAGAGATCCGGATTCCGATCGAGAGCATGATGCGATAGGCATTGAGACGTTATGTCTGGAACATACATTAAGTATTCGCATGCATTATTTTACCATAGAAGATTGCGCCGGATAATTTGCCGTCTCTATGATCGAGCGGCGAGAGAAAAGTTCTTTGTCGCGAAAAAAAGTAGTGTGACTCAACTGAGATTAATCATAATTTGCATTCTTATTTCCTCCTTCGTTTTTATTTCACAATATATCACTGAGCGATTCCCTTCCTTCTTCTCTCTGTTTTTCTTACGCATATGCAGACACGGGTGTTTGAATTCTTCTTTTCAAAGTTTCCAAATAATTCAATTAGGTACATAAAGACCTGAGTTGCTTTAAAATTGAAAATTCTTGAAAGTCTTGAACGTCTTGAGAGAAGATCTTTCTTCAAAAGCGAATATGTAAAACATATATAAAACATATATTTAAAATAAAATTGTTATCTACATATAAAATGAAGAATGAATTAAAATAATAATGTAAAGAAAAATATATTTTTAAGATATCGAAAATTTTTTCAAAACTTAATATATTAAAAAATTTTTTAATATATATAATATATATTCAAGAGTTCTAAGACTTTTAAAAATTGTTTTCTTTTAAATAACATTCAAAATAATTTTCGTGACATATATTCAAAATGATTTTGTTTCGAGTGCAGTTTCACCGCAATATAATCTAATTTTCGCAACAAAGTTACTGTGTTTTTGTTCATGTTGCGTATTTGTCAGGTTACATAAGAAATTTTCTTAATTTCGAGACATGGGATTTATAAGAATATTTTCGTTGCCGCTCAAATGCATCCTTCCTGCTTCCTCGTCGTGATTCACGGCATCCAAGTAAAAAATATAAAATGTCGAATCGATCGAAAGGCGATCCGCGAGGCGGTCCCGTTCGCCTTTCTCGCGAAGCTGCTCTCGCATAATTTCTTGTCCGCGGTATCCCCCGCGGAGAAGCGAAGGTCACCTTGACCATCGCTCGCGCCCCTCAGGAGGGTAATGATTCGGGCGGGGGCGCACGAGGGGGGAACAGGGGGACAGACGCGGATGGCCTCCAACGTCGACATATATAAGTCCCAGGATCGGCCCCCACCGGGAGTTAAACTCTACTGCTAAGACGGGCAAGCAGCCTGTGAGAGTCTCCGACACCTAGGATCCCGCCGTCACCACGAGGAAACTACTCCGCCACTTTTGACGATCCGCACCGTGGTAGGCGTTTCTTCCGGAGCCCCCCTACCATCCGCGAGCCCGCGACTCCGAGAACGTACCCCCGCGTGGCAGGTGGCACACCACCGTTGCGCGGTACTCCTAGACTCGCCGCTTAACGAGAGTGCAACTGCAGTTGGCGGCCGACTTGTGCACGGCTCACGGGGAAACGCGGAGAACGCGCTCGTTCCGACTCGCCGCAGTTTCGGGGGAGATCCAGAGAAAGAGAGATGAGGATCGTAAGTACGATGTGCCCATGTGTGATACCGTACGGTACGCTTCGCGAACGAGCGAACCATCGCGCGCGAACGAGTAACGGCAAGGGACCGGGTAGAGACAGTCCTCCTGAGGGTCTCGCTATATTTTCGCGATACGTGCGGAGTCGCGAGTGGTCGAGAGTGTTTCGTTCTGGACCAGTGAGATCGTGCCGTTAGATCTTAGTGAGGTCTTGAAGTTTTGTGAGCAACAGCGATATGCAAACATTTTCGAATGCACGCGCATCTTTATGAGAGAATAGAGAATTTGGAAGTTTACTGACTTCCACACAGCTTTATAAGATTCGTCGTCAACGTCACATGTAATTTAAATACATGGATCCAATAATATGTAGATCACATTTTTCCAATGCGACGTTTCGCTTTAAATTAATAAATTTTATAGACGACGATCGTATTAGACTGCTTAAACACCTTATCACCGCATTAAGGAATCAGATCCAGACTTCGTATCGGGTTCATCGTTCGCGTAGGTAGCATTATGTTGGAGGCGGACAATGAATGAGAATCTTGTTTACATCGCGCGTTTCGACGTAAAAGCAAAAATATGTATCTCCAACTACTTCGACTCGACTTTCTACGTTCTTATTTCCGGAACCTTGGGTTTGGTCATAAAGTAAAGCATGCTTTTCTATATACGTTTATACGGTCGGTTCACTCCTGGCATCTGCCTAATAATTCTCATTGCAATTAAAGATATGGAAGAAAAGGAATTTTGCCTTGATTCACGTTAATTGAACAGAATTTTAAAACGATGTATGTGCTGCCGCGGTGTAATCGTTGTTAAAATGCATCTGCCACGATTATCCTAGATTTCGAACTTTCGTAAATCAACGTTTAAAGATTTTAGCAGACAGGTAGCTGATAATTTCAATTAGCTACAATGGATGGCGTTGAATAATTATTTAGAAACGAGAAATCTCAAGTGCAATTATTTAAAAAAAGAAACTACTATTACATTGCAGATCGACTTGTTCTGTGATAATTACCCGTACTACAATGTTCTCCTTTAAGATTCACGTGTGTTAATTACAAGCTGCAGATAAATTAACGAAAGAGATCGATTAGCTCTCATAGGGAAGAGATGCGCGCGGAGATAATAGCTGCAGCGAATGAAATCCGCAAACGCCGTGTAACAGTTCATTCACGAGATTCTAGCCCGTGGCGAGACAGGTCTGCGGCCTTGCCCCGGGCCGTCCGATCGTTTGTTGGTGAACCGGCGTGTCCGGCAAGCTTTTAGATCGTTCACATGTTACGTAATGCAACAAGAGTAACGTCGTTGCTAGGAAGATTCTTCCTTGATTATATTTCTAAGAATGATCACCTGGCTCTAACTTATCTCTTTCGAAATAAAAATGAAGAATTGTTATTCGTAGTTCTTGTACGCTTATATTAGTAAGGGCATTACGAACAATTTGTGTTAATTAAGATAATTCAAATTATTTCTTTTGATTGCAATTTTAATTACTCTCAAAATGATCTGTGCTCACATTTTAGGTTTCATTACTCTCGATTCCTTGATTTATTAAAATTTCTTATTGAAATTATAGAAATTAAGGGTTACACAAAACGATATATGAAAGGCGCTGTTAGATATCTTTATTTCTACACGTGTTATACGTTACGACATTCTCTTCAAGTTTTTTATATACATGAAAGTTATAGAAAAAATACATAATTTCTATACTACATCACATATTATACGGTGATATTGTAAAAAGAGACAGAAATTGTATCAGATTTATATCGCCGGGAAAACTAAGTAAGAAGTGCCATTACCGTCTCAAGTGGTGCTATATTATTATTATTGATCCGGTTTTTTAAGTCTACTTAAAAAATGTACGTACTTATTAAATAATTATTAAAGTGTAATATGCTTATATAATATAGAAAATATAAAGAATTAAAAGCGAAAAGTTATGCAATTAAGTTAAGCCCGCGGAACGTGATTTGATCCAATTTATAAACTGTGCTGCACATGGAATGAGCATGGGATTGAGCATCTCTGACTAGTATCGGGTCCAGTTGGCTTGAAATTATGCGCGGTAACGTTAACGATGTTTTCCAAACATCATTTTTTCAAATAAATCGCGAGAAAGTGGTGCTAATAATCTGGACTGGTTATGCAAACTATTAGTGAAAATTTCGTAACGTTGCGGTGTGCAACTCCGGTGCACCATAAGCTGTAATTTCGTAAGCATTGGATTTATCCCATGGCTCACACGTCAAATCGTGAGATGCTAATGGTACATTAGCAAACAATGATTTAACATTGTATATATCTATAAAATATACTTTTAATTGCCATAGTGTAAAATACAATGCAATTCCAAAGAACCAAATTTTCCGTGCAAAAACCAAGAAACTGGCTGCAGTGAAAGATACACGTATATTTAATTATATTTATATTAATATTTATATTAATTTTTAATTATTCTTAATATTTCCATAAATTTTTGATCTGTAGCTTTATTTGGACATCATTTTTTTTCATTTCTTCAAAAAATTTTCAAATTTTTAACTGCATATATTTAATAAAGTTTGCGCGGAATGAAATAAGGAACAAAGTATTTCATTTATTTGCATTGTGCATTATATTTAAAATTAGAGTTAAATTCCTTGTATAAACGAATACGGTTCTCCCATAGACAAATATACGCTTATGTTTATCTATGGGATTATTATAGGCGTAGTTAGAACGGATTTAGAGCGCACGAATGGTATGCAGAAAGCTACAATTGTGTCACTCCCTTCGCGATTTCACAAGTGGTTACCGGATTTATATGTGTGTGTGTGCATATATGTGCGTCTATAGTACAAAAATGATACAATCTTGGTGATCAAAGTATGTAATTTTCTGTTCTTTTATTAATTTTCCTTTAAAGCAACTGCAAATCTTTTTAGCAAAAAAGTGGAGTAAATCAAGAAATTTTAATTGATCTTTAACATAATTAGGAAATCTGTTGGAATATCTTAATTAGTACACTTTATTTCAAATTTTCTATAATTTAGACTTTATAAAACTTATCTGTTTATATCATTTTCTAAATCTTTTCTTTTTTTTAAATTAATAATTATTGATAATGGGAAATTAAATGTACATGTCGATTGTTTGTAAGTAGAGAAGCAAATATTAAAAGTTATATAATATATATTAGATTTATTGATTTACAATAATCTATACTTGAAATTTTCTAATTTTTCGAATATTTTAAGTCAAAATTTACAAAATTAATCAAAAGCAACAATTTTATAAATAATTTTTATTATTATTTTAAACTATGTTTACGTTTTCAAATCATTACACACATATTGCTAACTTTTCTTTTATTTCTATCGGGGAGAGTGTACAGCATTTTGCGTCGTACTTTGATAACTGTCCAACTGTGACAATCGAAAATATCCTTTTACAATGTTTTCCACTTTCTTGAATTGGCATGACCCCTTTCACAAAACGTCACTAACAACCAATATTACATGATTACTGATAACACAATGCGTTGGAAATATTCGCTTATATATTTTCCGTTACACATGTCTAACGAAGGGGAAAGGAGAGCACTTCCTATATAGTAGGAAGAGGAAATCATAGTAGAACCATGTAATGTATTTCTGCAAAGTGGAAAGAATTACCACTCATACGTACATATATTGTTATTTATATTTCTTATAATATTAATAATATTAATAAAATAATGATGAATTTATGACATTTAATCTCAGATTTGAATCAAATTATTCTATTTAGAGTCTTTCATTTAGTTTTTATTGTTTATTTTATTGGTTTCATATGGTTTAATTATTCTGTAGCACATACAATATTTTGACGTAAATCTAAGCTAGAAAATCTTTTTCTTAGACTTTCGTAAAATTTTGCTGACCTAACGTACATTTGAAATATTTCACATTTGTGGATTTCACACGTATATTACATTATGAGTTACGTGGATGCCCGTTTTTCAACACCTTTGATCCTCTTTCTTGGCTGGCTTACCGCCAAGGGCGGGATCGTAATAGTAGCATAGAAGCGAACAAGCTTGTCCTAGAACGATTTTAGTGCGTGTACTTTCACTTGGTAGCGCCTTACATGATATAGCGTGAAAATGATGCGCTCTTATAACTCTCGCTTACCGCGTGTAGTCTCAGGTGCAGTCAAAGGAACGAGTTAATTAAATTCCGTCGGCAGATCCACTTAATTACGTATTTGGAACGAAGTTTTCCTGAGATTTTCAAATCGCGGAAGGAGCTGAGATTTCGCGAGAACAATGATATGCTACTGATTCTTCCGTAAAAATTATTTTACGTAATTTTACATAGAATCATGAAGATACTTATTTATTTTATAGAACTTTTCAAGTTACAGTTCATAAATTATCCTGAATCATATATGGCTACCATGAAATAGTTTTATTACATGCAGCAAATCAATTTTCTAAGAAAGCGTGCCTCCCAGCTCACGAAAGGAGCGAGGAAAGTAACATCTATTCTCTCCGTGAAAGAGAGGCGTTACCACTCGCGATGCACCCGTCGCGTCGCCCGTGACGCGGAATTTTCCAACCGTTCCGAGAATTCCTGCATTCTTGTTAAACAATAGATCCTCGGGCTACTACACACTTTCTTCTTTCCTTTTCTTTTGCATTAAGCCCCCGCGATCTTCCTGATTAAATGCCCGCGAGATTTAAGTACGATCGTAAATTGTCTTCCGTAATATTGACCACAGTTCTGCCTCGCTTTTGCGAGAGATAGGAAACTAGCCGACCATATGACCGTATTAAAAGGGAAATTTTATGCGGGCATAGAAACCCACAGCATGAAACGACGCGCGTTGACCGATGTACTTATCGTCGGCGTAACGAATTTAATCGCGACGTTTTAGCCAAGTACGTGGACGCTAAACGGTCTGTATGACGTTGCAGTCAACGTTGCGCTTCTCTGTAATATTCTCGGATAGCGTGATTTATGTACCCGAGACATTAATATTCGAATCGTAATTGGTCCCCACGAATTAAATTCGGCATTGCTCGGATTTTTTGTGAACGGTGTAATATGCGGCTGACACTATTATTAACTTTCAGATTGCTTCGAGGTAAGGGAGGATAATTATACATATTCGCGTTGCGATAAGCAAAAATTATATTGGGAAAAAAAAAAACAATAAGATCGCTTGGTGGTCAAATTAAACGTAATTTCTCTTTGCTGTTTGCTGAATTTAATGTCTTGAGTCGAACTTTGCACTTTATTTCCTCGAAATGTAACGGCATTATCCGAATTTATTGCAACCGGTGCGGAATTATGAGAAATTATAATTTCTTACCGTTAGCTTTCTGACAGTGTTACGTTGAATGAGTGTAATCGTTTCGCATTCTGCTTCATAACTAAAAATCACGAATTATAGCAGAAAAATAATAATATCCTGTCACCTTCGATGCCGCGATTTGGATATAACGTAGATGAGCCTTAAATTGCGACATTTTACCTTGCATGACGGGACACAAAGAAACAAACGCGTTACTTGATTTTCCTAACATATCCAGCTCTCGTGGCGCTCATCAAAACGTAAATTAGCATCATTGAAGCGGACATCTCACAATAAGAAAAGCAATTTAAACAAAATGTTTATATCGCAGCCTCTTACGTTACGTGCAAGTATAACATTTCGTCTATACGCAAAAGTTACAAATGCGGAAGATGTTTTATAATATATCGACGAATTTATTAGAAATCTCCTGTCCCAGTTATCCAGTAACGATATATTGCGATTTGTAATGCGCTTGTAACTATTAGAAGTCACAAGTTACGTTACCAGGAAAAAAAACTTTAAGTTAATTGGATTGTCCCTAATGAAAAAATCATGAATCAGTATTGCAGGCGATGTTAATGTATACAACATGCATGAAAAATAAATTTTGAAATATTTAATTTTGAAATCTGATAAAACTATTCCTTTATTATTGACTATCTATACATGCTAAATAAGTAATAATACGCCTCGGAATTATAATTGTACATTAATGTTACTTGTGTGTCGATTACAGTTTTATATTGATATAACAATCAATTAAAAAAATAAAGATTAAATAACGAGGAACAGATTTCTCTTTAAGACTTTTGTAATGATAAACGCATTAAAGACCTCGCTATCGCAAACTATCTTGCGATCAGCTAGCACTTTAAATTGTTGCTCATCAGCTTGATTCCTTATTGTGCACACACGTACATTCTCCGAATACACAGCAAGCTAATTGTGCCGATTAATATTAATGGTGTAAAAGTTCACCCATAGGAACAGATCGAACACGGACGTTTCACTCGGTGCCGAACGCGGAAGTGCGCCTTTAACGTATATACACTGTTAAGTATCTGACCGTACTCTATCTAGGTATTCGTGTAACGTACATTATTATCGGGCTAAAAGACGTGAGAGCTTCTCCCCCTTTCCTTAGATTGTCCAATATTGTTATCGATTCAGGAACATGATTCGCGAGAAATCATCCGTTCCATAAAGTAAACGAACAAAAGATTTGCTTATCTAAATAAATTGTCAGCCGTCTTAGGCTTAAATATCAAGTGAAAGTAACAATATGCTCAGTTACGTCTGATAATAAATAATAAATGTAATTAGAAATGTTATATTAGAATATACTGATATCTCCATATCTCAGATCTATTCAATGAATCTTTTGATTCTTCCTCAATACATCAATAAGGAAAAAATTAACAAATTTCCTTGCAATATAGAAACTAGTTGTTAACTTAATATATAAGTATATAAATTAAATACGGGCAATACGGATATCTAGAGCCAAGTTTATTATACCGGTTTGTTACATTTTTCCTTCAGGTTTTTCTGCAAGGCGCGCACGAATGAAAGATATATATACGACTCAATAATTGACATGTCGATCTTGAATAAATAAATTAATAGGATGATTAATTCGACAGCTTGACACGTCGGAATAACTTTAGATTAATTGATTTGTCATCGATTAATGGAAATACGCGTGGAACAGCAGTGGATATCACGAGTAGCAACATAAATCGTTACGGCTTTTATTCAAGATATTCAAGATTTTTTAAAAATATAAAACAACGTAATACCCTACGGAAATCAATGCTTTTAACGAAGACTTAAAATTTTTGCAGCGCGGACAGACGCGGGAAATTAATTTATCGTAAAATTCTCGCGACGTATCTCGCCGACGTGACACGCGGCCGCAATATCTTTCGAAAAAGGCCGTTTCTCTAATCCTATGAATATCGACGACGAGACGCGGTATGAGTTATTACATCGTGGATGATGAATATTCATCGGTGTCGTTCCGTCGTCCGATGAGTCGCCGAGTTCGCGGAGACAAAACAGCGGAATGAAATACCGCTCGCGTAATGAAACTACGCCCGCATTCCTCGTTTATTTTTTCTCGTCCGCGGATAAACAAACGCAACCTCTGAGCGGAGAACGATCGCACGGTCGCGGATCGTGGCGTTCGATCGGCGATATCGCCTCTCGCGGCCGTAAAATAAATCGCCATGCGAAATCGTGTCGCCGCAAAATACCGCCACGCGCATTTTTTTTTCTTTTCCACAGACATATATGTCGTTATGTAGATGACTTTTTCCTACCCCTCCCCTCCTCTCGCGATCGTCCGCGCGTTCGCGGACGGAGATATCTGGCCGGCGTGATCTCGCGTCACGGTCTTACGCACATGTGTGCCGCACTTTGTAGGCGACCTCGTAGAAACGAAGGCGGCGTGATGCCACCGATGGCGAGTTAGGCGAGTAACAGCGAGAGCGATGGTTCTCTCTAAATTACTTCCTTCGCTTCGCGCCCGCATTTCTCCTCGATATTCGCATTGTCATCAGAATTTCCGCTCGACTGACCATTGTATCGTAATCGCGAGACTGATCTCTTCCATTCCGAAGGTCCTCTCCGTCATCTCACCCGGTCTCACCGCCGCCGCGGAGAGATCTCAGGAGTTAGCATCTCGATAGAATGCTTCGCTTCGCCTTCACCTTGCCTTCACGCTGTGCGAGTAGAGATGTAACTGTCGCGGTGTTTGAAGTTACAACGCAAACGCTGAAATAAGATTGCTCATAATTTTGTGTAACCGACTTCTTCTCCGTGTGTTTCGTGCCTTGATCTTTGCGTCTAATTTTATTGCGTGACGATGTACGGCGCGGGCAGGGACACGAAAATTTTCCGAGAAAGATATAATCACTAAAATTGGACTGTGCTTCACAGAAAAAATTAACGTGTTACATGAATGTAATTCTATGAATTGTCACAATGTCATCATTTTATCCGTTCCATTTTCGTGTAAAAACTGATTCGCCAGCTAGCCTTTGACGTAGTCTGTAAATACATCGTAAAATTCTTTTATTATTGTTTTCAATCCTAAATTTCTAATTCTCTAGCTACTAGAAATAAAAAAAATTCAATGATGCATTCTATAGAAATTGATTTTGAGACGGATTACTGTGTATCTGACACGAGATTCTTTTTTATATTCGGTATCTCTGACAAAATAATAAGTCTTTAAAAATTAAAATAGCATTAGTGGACAACTTAAAGGGTCTTAAAAATTATATATATGTTTATGTAAAGTTTTTCTTTTTATAAAACACCTGTCTAAAACATTACCGCCTATTCTAAATTCTTGTATACTTCGATCACGGTTTACACATACGTTGCATTTAGTTCTAATCAATTTGTATTTATATATTGATACGACTTCTTCGTGACTATATAAATCTACTGTTGAGATCGGTGGTTGTTTATTCACTTTATTGGATGGCTAATTAACAAAGTAAGTGAATTATACTGGAGACACGCGACCGCACCCGATAAGAATCAGAAACAAGAAAACGTGCGTCTGTAGAAAAATCGTAAATAGCAGTTCGCGCGTTTACCCTCTTTTAATGAATGTTATTAATTAAAAGTGCTGTCAATCTGCCGTCCCGCGACTGAGCCTACGTCATCAGCTTATATCTTCCCGCACTTGTATTTATTCAACGATCGATATTTACGGTCGGTTTTTGCAACAAGTATGCTGTCTTTTAAATTATAATGACAAGAATGCGATTCGTTCACCGTTGAAGTTTAACTTGTCAAGTTATATTTTAGTTGTAAGAAGCTCTATAATAGGGACCCAATATAATTTATTGATATAATGACAATATATTTATAAACAATCTTAAAACTTAGAAAGACAAAAAACGCAGTGATATTCTGTGAAACCAATTAAGTATACCATCCAAAAAAGTAATAACCCTAATACATAATAGCTTATATGGATGGTCTTAGAAATGTCTTGAACATGTTCAGGATTTCATGAGGATTTGTTCTGTTTGAGGCCTGATCGAAGCTGAAATTAAAAATTAAAATTATTTATTTTTTATTGTAAAACGTCAAGCGTAACGTTTCATGCAAAAAATAATGAATAATTTTTGTTTGGAAAATTGATCGGACAATCGTATATATTTCGCTTTTACAAGATACATTATATAACACAGAATAGATTTTTACATAAAGTTGAAACATTTATTTCTCATTAAAATGTAATCTGGATTAAGATTTAATATCTAACAGAATAAAAATATAAATATCTTGTAACACAATGTCGATACTTACTTATTTTTCAAACATTTAATTGATTAATTTCCTTCCGAATATTGTCAATGAATTTTTTATATTTATTGTTTGATTTTTGTAGTTTTATATTTTCTTCTTCCAACACTTTAATTTTCCCCTTTGCTTCGTCTAACTAAAAATAAATGTAGAAAAACACAGGTATTATAAATCGCAGCCGACAGCGTAGTAATCGAGTAGTGACCATTTTGTAACAGATCTTTCTTAAATTTTAATTAAATATTATGAAAATTGGCTATATCAAGGACTTTTTTTATCTTTTTAAGGAACGCGGACAATTTCTCCTCACCTTCTTAGAATAAGCTGCCTCCGTAATGGATAATTTTAAATAGAAGCACTTTAATTGAAGCTCCCCAATTTTACAAAATACTTCCAGTTCTTTTTTTAATTGTAAGACATCAATCTCTGTTTTTTCTAATTTCTAAGAAAGAAAAGACATAGCAAGTGAAGAGAAAAACCAGAAAAAAGTAGAAAAAAGAATAAAAAGCGCAATGAAAGGAAAAAGAGAGAAGAAAAGAAAAAGAGTATTATTATAAAAGAAGTGGAAATAAAGACAGAGGATTGATTGTGAGTCAAAGAGGTAAACTAATTTATACAGGAGAATCTAAAGGTATTGATAGAGGTAAAAAGGGTACAAGTGTTAAGAAAAGACGGGAAAAAAAGTATAATTGTGGCGGAATTGGACAACTGGGAGAAGAAACGAGAAACAATGGTATAAGGATAAAAGATTTGAAAACAGAATATCAAAGACGATTTGACGAAGAAAGAAAGAGATATAAAAAATTAAGAGAGAGAGATAAAGAAGAATATATATATATATATATATATATATATATATATCTCAATATATGTATAAATACCTGATTTATGGCCAATATTTTTGAGTTGTCATTTGGTCTCTCATTTTCCGAGCCGTCCATCTTTGCTGTAACATATTCCATATGCATTAGAAAAGAAATACGCAATTGGAAATACGCAAATTAAAATTTATCTTTTATTAATTGTATTTAATTAATTAGTTTATCTCACCTGTGTGAAAAAATTTGTAATTCTAAGCAAGACTATGATATCAGGTTTTTGTTGCCGTCTTCTATGACTACAAAGAACATACTAAGTCAAATCACCTTGGAGATCGGGGCATTCTGGAAAAGCGTTATTAACAAACGTTGTTTGTAAATAAGAATTAATTTCCAGAACAAAGCTCTCCTTGGATTCAACGATGAATTCAAGGTGTTCGTGACGTGCCGCTATAGTCATTGGCTAACACGTACCATTTTGAACGCGCCGTCGATAGATATAATAGATGTACGCGGCGTCGGATATGTTACATGTCGCGCGCCTGATTGGACGCGAGACATGAGATAATAGCGTGCTACGCGCGCCACTTTTGATTAGATGCTACACAAACTTAACAGTTCTGCCAAATTGACTACGTTTTCACGGCGGCTTATAATCCGGTTTAATAACTACCGTATACTATCCGACCCAAAAATTTTCTTCTTTCGATTATAATAATCACTTAAATATAAACCTATTTCATATTCTAAATATTTGAATCAATCTTTTTTGACATATATATGATGCTGATAGGTAGAGATAAAGGAGAGGTGATTTAATGACAAAGAGAAATTAATGTACCTTATAATTTTAAGAAATTTAAATTTATTTCTGTAAAAGTGCAATAATACATATATAAGGTTAAGAGTTGTGTGCAAGAAATGTGTGCAAAGGATTACATTCTGTCGTATAAAATTGTACAAAATGTATAAATGTATAAAATTGTATGTCTATGTGTACTTAATCTGCACTTGTATTTATTCTCGGCGATACGATCGTTATTCCGTATTTCGCCGAATAAATGTTTGCTCCGTTGCATCATTGCGCGGCTTTCGGTCCATTAATTATGCTTCGTTAACGGCAATACGTTATTGCATTACGCTTGTAAGATAATAATCCGGCCGCCTGGAATTATATGTCGAAATGTCGAGCGTTGAAACTAATTCACGGCGTATATTAACAGAAAATAGATAATAAATTGTTGGCAGCGTTAATTTGTCCCGTTATTAATTCTCTACGGTTATAGATCGCTGTCGTAAAAAGATATCGTCACGATCAAAGTCCCAGAATCCTGGCAATCCGAAAGCAGTTACTGCAAAAATCGCCAGTCTCGGAATTCCTGTCCGAACATTAAGTCCGAGGAACAGACCTAAGTGTTTTCGCATGATCAACTTTGTAGCAAAGTTCCGTTCCGCGAAATTGCACGCACGGTGCTCGATTTTAAAGGCGAACCACCAGCCGATTCACCTTGACATTGCACCGGCGAAAGAAAACCGCGCGAAAAGAGGTTCGACGGAAAGCGGCCGTGGTAGCGGCTCACCTTGCCTTTGATACGGAAATCTCGTGAACGAACAAATCGCGGCGAACGAACTCGGTATCGCTCCGATCGTGCCGACAATCGAGATAACCTTTATCCGAACGATTACCTCGAGAGCCTATGCTTTTCGTAATTGCGATCGAATAGTGGTGTCCTTCGACGATCTGCTTCTCGACGCGTTTGATGCCTCGTTGAGAGGTATAGGCCGTAAATCGGCTGTAACGATTTCATCAGATGCTTTACGTAAACGATATCTCGAAGAAGAAAGAAATTGAGACTCGACGATTCGTCCCCCTGTTGCTCCACCTTTCTCGCGTTTGCGTAAGAAATACATAAAATTCGTGGCGCGATAACGGATTTTTTCGAAGCAAACGCAGAGGAGGTTTACGTCATCCTAAGCCGACGAGAGTCCTTGCGGCTTTCTTCGTTAATTGTGACAGTGTTTGTCTTACGACATTACGGAGCGCGATAGATTGGTGCGAAAGATTTGAACGCGACGCAGCCGTCAAGTCTAGAATTGATGGAAAATCGCGACTGCACAACAAACACCGCAGTAAATGTAAAAATAAAATTGTTGTCAAGAAACAAATAAACTCACGCTAAAGAAAAATATTTTTTTTTTGTAACGGATCTAGTAATTTTTGTCAAAATCCGATTTCTAGCCGGTTGCGCAAACGTATGTCAGGCCATTTTCAATGAAATGAAAACGTTAAGTGGCATATTTACTTGTAAATATCCCACGGAATGGCTATTTAAAGAAGTGTGTCGTATTAGGATCGTAAATTTCTGCGGCTTGCGGTGGAAATTGTACACTGGAAACGTGGTCGGCGATCGATTAGCCGTAAAAATTGTCACGCACCTTCGTTACGGACGATATAACTTCACAGACCGCAGAGAGCGTAGATATAAGCAAAGGGATATAATTCCGAGGTTTTACAGCGCGCAATTTTCAACGGGCGACGTATGGCTGTGCGTTGAACATTCTGCCAGCTCTTAAAGCCTATCTCGATAATTTAAAGCCTATACTTAACGTCGTTATGCGGATTAGTGTCATTATTTAGCACCTGACAGGCTAGATCGACGCGGACTTTGGTACAGGATACGCTGATAAAATAACGGTCGTTTTTCGGACAGCTGTAACGGTCGAAATTACTCTCGCGATGATTTGAACACTCACTTGCGCTACAAAGACCAAGTTTCGTCAAAGCAGCTGTTGCTCCGTGAGAATACGACTGACTTGAACGCGAAAGCATTTTTATTTTGTTCTAATTAGAAACCGGTTTATACAACGAGCGAAAAATAACGTCCTTGGCTCCTTAATGTTTATCTTTCCGTATCTATGTAAATCACTGCAACATACTGGACGTGTGAATGCTCATTGAGAAAGATTCTCTCTTAGTTAAGCTTGATATCGCGTCTAATTTGCGATTCACAAGAAGCGGTTGCTACATATAATTTCGTAATGCAGTTTAAAAATATAAGATTGAACATCCGAGTTAGGGTTACTTTTCCTCTTACGTTATGCTTCTTTTACACAACAATTTTCACAACAATGTAAAATGAGATGTTATTGTTCTTATTTCCCCCTTAGATGTTTCCACGAACTTAATTCAGTTTTCACATTAAACTGTTTTATTGTCATTATAGATTTACTATCTCATTTACGAAACTTCTCTAATTTGATATAAAATAGAAAGGAAAAATTTGATTCTAAGTTTATCACATATCGGTCGCTTATTAAAAACATCGAGACACACGCTCTTCAAATTTGAACGAATAAAACGCTTTCGTGAGAATTACAAATTTACGAATTCTTAATTGCAGATTGTTCTAGTCGCATTTGTCATGGCCGTCCTGGCGAGCGTCTCGGCACAGGATTTCAGGCATTTTTTCAGTGGATTTGGTCCTTACGGAGGCATTTCGGCCGCAATAATGAGGGATCCAAGATCAAATAGGGGTAAGTTGTTTTACACAACAACCAATATTATATAAATGTATCGTTAAAAGAATAACGGACAGCTTCTTCGATTATAAGCTTTAATGTAGATTAACAGAATTACAGTATAATACTTACCTTGTAATTATAGCCGGATATATTTTACATCGTTGATATGTATTGCAACATTTTATAAAATTGTAAATTAATCAAGTATAAATTTCTGGCATCGCTTATAAGATTTTCTGTGATGACTCTTGCACACTTTTATAACTGCGGCTACTTGAATTTGCATAATTCGAAGATGATTCGTCGGTATATTATTACCGGCATTACCGTGCGCGATTGCTCACTACCAAAACAATTATGCTTTCCTCTTTTTGTCCATACGCTATTATTAGATGACTCAAAGTACTCATTGAGATTTATGGTATGCTTCGGAAGTGTTCGTTCGCGCTTGTATATCCTCCAACGTTATCAGGAAGCTGAGCATCATGCAATTACGATAATTTGTGTTCTTATGTTTTCTTCTATTTGCATACGCCGCGAAGAAACGGCCTCGTTCCATCCGCAAATAATGGTAGGCATTCTAACACCGCTCGCTAGAATTCCTCAATCGTTCGAAAGTTTTTCCTCAATATGATAGATTTCTCAGAAACGAAGTCTCGCTTACGATGTTATTGAGAGATGTTACAGAGTATAATTGCGACAATTATTGTTCCGCACGTATCACTGTGCAACCTTAATACGATAGAAAAGCGCACAATAAACTAAACATTTACAACAGTTTTAGTAATTTCTGTTCAGAAATTCAGTAGATGAGATAAATACGTGGTTCTACGGAAATATTTTTGAAGATTAATAGCTGTGGCTCATTATTATCTGTACCGCGTCTATTTATGTAACATTCCGTGCGTGATTGACAATACAACAATCGTTTTTATGATGGTTTGTGTCCGCTCAGCCATAAAGATCCAAGATATAAAAGGAATGCTCTTTGAAGTGCGCTGTCGTATAATCAAACGTCTGATTGCGATCGAGAGGAACGAGCCTGAATCGAATCGTTGTAGGTAATGTCTTGTTATTGATGCAGAACCTATCTTGCTCAGATAGTACGGAACTTTTACCGGAACAACGAGGCTAACTAGGGATTTACCTGAACACGTGCACGCGTAACGGAAGGAAAGGCAAGCCATTTGCTTTTATATGTTCCGTGAACTTCGTGAATTATGGTAAAATTTCTGAACGTACGTAATTTTCAATCATAATCATCTCTTGCATTAAAATCATAATATTTTTATAAAATTAGATTTTATATACAATTGGAAAAAAACTTAGGAATATGATTTTAGCGATTCTGAAGCTTATTTTATGATCGTTTTATAATTATAAACATAAAAGAATTTAACGTAACTGTTCGGGATATTATAATACTGTTACTTCTCAGGTTGTTTGAACCGTATTATTTAAATGGCTTGTGTGCACGGACACGGACAGGACACGCGATCCTTACAACCTGTTCGAGCGTTAGTATGCGCATAATAATCGGCATTGGAATAAGTGTCAAGTTCAAATTTACGTACAATAAATAATGCGTCATATATCATGTGTCTGACGGGATGCTGAGCAAGTAGCAAAATAAATCACATTTCGACAGCGCAAAAACTAACTATTCTGGTTACACGCAGCAGATCTAAGAGAATATATTTATTATCTCTGTTTTATGATACATACTTTTTTACTTATCTCGTTCATCGAGTTGTAGTTTTCGTACTTAATACTGATAATAATTTCGAAACAATTCATATTGCGATATTAAACGATATTAACATTTTCAATTTACCTTTTGCTTCCATAATTCTCATTACATCAAGATTACTGCTTAGAAAGTCATTATCGGGATAACATCGGAAGCCTACATCAGTCAAACAAATCGTTCGTTTTTTCTACTGCTGAATATTCATAGCGATTACTCACTGGAGGCGTGCTCGCCTCGCGCATTCAGTTACTGCTTCATTGCGAATAATAGGAGAAGACTACTAGGCGAAACTGGAGTTTGTTATTCGAATGCTACGATCGTCAAGAGATAATTATCTTAATAAATCTAGATAATATCTGCGTCCACATAATATCGTGTCAGTAGACCGATTAATAATACGGGCACACGAACAACTTCCTCGTGTTAGAAAGGATTTCCACCATGCTCCTTCGTAGATAAGTGCAACTTTCCTTTAATGTCACGTAACACTGTAGCGCTATTAGCAGTTGCGGTTTGTTAAATAATATAATATGCACGATAAACGAATACAATTTTAGGAGAATTTTTGTCTTATTTGAGCTTCTATTAGATTATAGGTGTTGATAAAACCAGTACTACTTCCGTTAGTAATATTTCAAGAATAAATATAAAAAGGAGTATGTAATTAACACATTGTATATGTAAATATGTTGCTGCAATAATTACCGGTGTGAATGGCATTACATAAATGTTTTAATTATAGTGCATGTATTTACTGAACAACTTTATAATTTACGAAAAGTAATAGCTTGTAAAACAAATTTATTTTCTATAACATTGAACAAAACCCTTCTGTTCTTTAACAAAGTTAATCAAAAGTCCTTCACTCTTTAACGTTACATTTTATGATCCTGTTTACTATGTGCGATCAACCGCACATCACTGCTTCGCCAATGACCATGAAAGCCAATGATGATCTTTGTAACTGATGCGAGCATCCAATCAACTCGATTCAATCTCGTCAAACGATGTCGATAACGATCCCATAGATCTTATACCACTGTATTAACCGGTATAACTCGATATAGATCACTGGAGGTCAATAGATTCACTAAGAGTCAATAGAAAACATTTATATAATTAGCATTCTACTACGGTACTCAGTTATAAATCGTTGATCGATGGTATTATCAAAACAATGGCTAAAATCTTTCCGCATAGATCATCCCAAGCATATCGAATGTTCTTTCTATTACGTGATTCAAGATTGCCCTAAAAGTTTTGACGTATTTACTGACTGGAAATGCAGGAATAAAATGAAGCTTGCATTTTTGGTACCGAGACGATAACAATCGTGAGAACAATCGCGGCCTTTAAAGAAGAATTACAAGAATATCGCTTTAACATGCGTTTCTTCTTTCGAAGGTCCGGTGTTATTCCCACCTGGGCCACCAGACACAGGTGAGACCAGCGGCGTCATCGTGGGCGCGAGCGGATACGGATTCGTGCCACCCGGCTCAGGTAATAGGTACATCCACATCTGAGAATCAAAGGAAATCTCGATGCATCCTTCACAAAAAAAAAAACAAAATAGTGTAATGGGTTGAAAGAATTCGGTGGTGGAATACGAGTCGGCGAGCCTTTACGTGACCAGTCTCTGCATGTAAGACAACCCAAAGAGTCGTCGAGAGGATAACAGAATAAGTAGAAAAGGGAGAAACAGAGAGAAAGGGAGAGTAATATCTTTTAATCACGCGATATCTCGTTCGTTCCTTTGCACTCAATTTATGTATAAACACTATTTATTGTTGTCACTTATGAAATAACATAGTCTATGATACACACATTTTCCCAACCTTCCCTCTCTCCTCCGAATTTTAATTTTAACCGAGGGTGCATGTTCATGCGCACTGTGCATGTGCGGCACTGTAGCGTTTATTGTTTTGTGAGATGTTCGAAAAGTCACGCGAGACTCTCTGAAACGCATATTAACACTTTAAATACAGCAATATCGTCACATGATAAAGAAATATGTTTTACGTGATACTATAATATTAAGTAAAGAGCTTGTCAATTATGCAAAATTTTCGAGAGTCGAGCAAAAAAAATATTATTACACACGTATTCATGATGACATTGCTGGTTTGTTGATATTGTCAAATATAAAGCGTTAATATTTATGTTAATGGAACACAATTCAATGCAATGCTGAAACTTGCAATATTGCATTTTGATACGCTATAATTAAAAGCAGTGTATTAAAATGAACGTGACTTTATTGTAAGTTGCGCGACTATTCGGACACTCTTTATAATTGTTAATAGCGTTATATAAATATATAAATATGTAAGTTAATAAAAAGAAGAATCCTCAGCATATAATTGTCGCAAATCTGACGTACGCACAAGCGTTGTAATTTCGATTTCCTCTCACGTTATGTAAAAAAATTGGCTTATTAAAAGAATCATCCGATTCTCCGACCACGATGTCGAATACACACGGCTCTGAGAATTGGTAGAAAACCGCAAAAATTCTTTCCCCTATTACCTTCGTTTGTTACGTTCCCGCGAAGGTCGGCTTCGTCTTACCGGCCCGACGTTTTTGATCCTTGAATCTCGGCGGGTACGTCGTTTTGCGAGTGTGCTAATGGTATTCTGTCGTTCACGTCGAGGACGACAATCAGCTCTTCTCATTACGTACATCCCGGGAAGCTGTACGTTGAGAGATGGCATTACGAATGGATGGCTGCGATCACGAGAGCATGCTATAAAACTTAAACATTTGACGTCTCGCTCGTCTTACTTGCGATTCCCCCTAAATTGGAGATCGCAAGCCGTGACAGTAAGACGATACTAATACGTGGTACGCGGGTCTTTTAGTTACTAAGTAACGTGCACCGCATGTCTGGTGACAGGAATGCACTAGCAGATAAGCATCGTAATCTCTCGCACTGTGTAAGGTAAGTCTACAGAAAGAAGTAATATGTTTAATATCCATGGCGCGGTATCGCCATAATTGGTCTCCGCAAAATGTTGCGGTGAACGTTCAATAAACGTGCCCCCTTTTTATCTGTAATTACACGGCGGTGAGCACGAATCATTTTTTTTTTCGATATATAATAGAGATTTCGCCGTTATCTTATTAACCTTGTTAGCGATACCCAGCAAGCCACTTACCGGTCACCCATTTGCACGAAGCGAGAGTCGGAAAGCGAGATCGGGTCCTGCGTCTGCAAATCGATTCAGGGACCCGAACGTATTGTAGAATCGTGAAACGGGTTTCCTTGCGTAATCGGATCCCCTTGATTTCCGCGACGTGGTGTACGCAGGGGCAACGTGTCTCTTCCGGTAATTTGAGCGTACGCTCGGCTTTCATTTCACGCGCCGTCCTTCGCACCTGCGCTCGGCCGCGTGCAGGTAGACTCATCAAGCGGCATAACGAGACGTAATGAGAAAAAGAGAGACAGAGAGGAAAGAGAGAGCGAGAGCAGGGAAGATCGCTAATCGAGAAGATGGAACCTTTGTACTTCCTCCTTCCGCGAAATGCAGACGAACTGCAGCTGTATATACCGGTTCCTTAGCGTGGGGAATCTTCAGCCTTGACGCGACGCGACGGTTCGGTGAAAGCGATTTTCGAGGCTGCGCGGCCTCGTAAGGCGACTCGCAAACTCGTTTTACGCGTAACCTTACTTAAAGTTACTCCACTGCGCGTAACAGGTGTTACGAGGTCGTCAAGGCGACAAGGTTGCCTTTTTGGTCAGCGACGCGAATACCGGAAGAGAGACGGAGACGGAGAAGCGAGGATCAACGCTCTCTCGATCCTTGGCCTCTGACCAGAACCGAGCCGGTCACGCACCGAATCAAGTTCGATCAGTTTTTTCCTTTTAGTCGCGCGAATCGCCGTTTCTGCTCGTTCTCGATTGTATACGAAAAGCGTGTTTTTATGTCAAATAAGATTATGTACACATTTCTGAGAGTTATACGGTCCATCCGAAATCTTTTCAAATACAGGCGAAAGTCATCAAAGTATATGACACTCATAAAAATGAAGTATGTATTTCTTGGCGATGAGAGGAATTACATAAGACGTTCATGCAACATATTGTAGAATTCCGCGTCACGGAATATTTATTAGAGAGTGACAAAACGATTAAAAGAGCCGAATTCGGTGTTATGAGAATAATCGTAAAATTTCGTTTCTCTTCGCGTCGAATGATGTTGCGACGTCTTTCTCGAAAAGAGAACGTCGGCGGGAATCGCGATTTTATTTCGTTACCGGCTGTCTCTTGGAACATCAGTGCTACCTAAGAATGTCAAGTGTCATCGACGGAAGGAGTGGGAATTTACGGTTGCATAATTTGTGCGTCTGCGAAAAGTAATAAAAAAAACCAGTAGAGAAAGAACGCGTAATCGCGAACGGTAATGCGTTGACGCAATAATATTAGCTCGACGCAATAAAGTTTTGTTCCCATAAAACCCAACGTACATTACTGTTAGCGAATAATGGGTTGACGAAGATCGGTCGGGTTGATTCGGCGAGAAACAAAGATTCGTAAATTGCTTGTACCCGAGTATATATATCCTTATTATCCTTTGTCTTAGATATTTGTTGTGCCAGCCCAATTGAGAAAATGCGCGATTATAATTAAAAAAAAAAAATGCAAACGGAATATCCCGCAATGCTGCGCGCGCACATTTTATATAACTCTATAAAAGATAGCGGGGAAGAAAGGCACCAGTCACGGTATTAAAACTCGCGTACGACGCAAAAGAAGTGAATGGCGGGCGAATAAATTCTCCCTGCGAAACACGCGCCGCTGATATCGAGGGAAAGCCTGTACATCTCGCACTTTATAACGTTTTGCACTTGTTAATGCGCGCGTTAACTCGACACGGGAGAGAAAACGTAAATCTCGGGCAACCGTGGCGTGATTAACGTCATGGAGGACACGGGCTGGAGGAGACGAGGTACGTTAAGTCCGAAAGTAAAACTCCGAGTTCGTAGCTCGGGGAAGCGCGGCTGCTTTATCGGGACAATTCTGAAGATTAACCAGCGCATTAGCACAGATAACAAGCGCAAAGTGTAATTTAATTCGCCGGCAAGAAATAAAACCGCCGAGCCGCCGAAGCACGTTTTTGCGCTAATCGAGTTGATAAAGCCGAGGATGCGCGATTGATGCAACTCGCGAGCGTGACTATATATTCCGTCGAATAAATACTTTTGCAATAGCTTTTATTTCGAAATCTCGCGAGAGATAAATACACGTGATAAAAAGTGCGTGAATATCTTCATCTGCAATTTGCCAATTACGAACGATCGTATCTCATATCGATAACAAGCCGTCCGTCGTTGAATCTTGATGCGGCTAAAGAAATACAGCGGCATAAAGATGGCACACCGTTCTAGGTCAAACGGCCATTCGTTCCCCTTGATAGTCATTAAACCCGACGATCCGCATTTAATTACGCAACACGCAAAAACTGTTGACCCCTCCGGACGTCCTTGACGGAAATTTATCTGGGGTTGAAAGGAGAGGAGGGTGCGAAAAACGAATTTTCCCCGAAACTCGTCGTTGGTATTCCCTGGTGGAAACGAACTCTCGTAACTTAACGATATCTTCGTTAAATACTTTTTTTTTCACGGCACATTAATTTAGACGGGAAGACATCCGCACGGGATGCCCGAAAGAAGTTTTTAATGACTCAGTATAAAGCGTTCCAGTACATTTGACTAACCAGCTGTAGGTTGTGTCGATATGATTCTTAAAGCAGAGCAATGCCGCTCGGTTTCAACGCTGCAAAGATTAGAAATCGTCTATCTGGCATCTGATGTACGTAAAATTGATCTAACACTTCAAAGCCGACGGCAATTTCTAAGCATTATAGCGGACACGATGCGATCGCAAAATACACACCTCGATCGCTCGAATCATTTTCACGCCTAACTTGGTCGGCTGTCATTTATCGACAATTATTTTTGAGCGCTGCCGTTCATCATTAGGGCGTTCTCGCGTTTAAATTGATTACAATCGGAACGGAGGCGGAATCCTTTTCGTTCCCTAATGGCTTCCATTCGGATCCCCCATTCGTTTCGCGGTCGACTTTATTATCGACGCTCCATGCGTACGATCTTGCCAAAGCACACGTGTGCTACGCGCGAAAGCGAGGGAGGAACGACAGAGCACTAGGGGACCGGAAAAGCGAGCACTTACTAATCAAAGGGTAGAAGACGAAGGGGATGAGGTCAGTTCTGCCCGCCTCCACAACGGGCGGGACAAGGTGACGAGGGTTCTGTAATTAGCAGCTTTGAAGTGGTATCACCCTCGCTACTCATTAACGACGTTCAGGTGTCCCCGAGTGTTAGCGCTCCGAGGGATACTTTCGACGGTAGAATCGCAGATGGAAATCACACGGACCGTTGAACGAACCTCACGCTGTTGAATCCGAGGATTTACAGAAATCGTCGTCGAATAGTGGCGTTAGGAGGATGAAAGGGACCCGGGGGGAAATGCGGAAGAGAGAAAGGAAAAGATCAGAATTTGGTTGGGCGAGGGAAATCGGGAAAGCGATTCTATCGCGGCGATTCTCAATGACGATGAAGAATCTGCCGGCGTGAGCGTCCCGGAAGTATAGCCGATTAGAAATGCGGGAATTAATTTTCCTTGCTTCGTCTACTCGCGCTTCCGCATGCAAGCGCAACAAAGCTGGATGGACCGGAATAACCGTTATTATAAATTTGCAGCGTACAATTTATATTACGAGTCCTTTAATATTCAGTATCAAGTATGTTTGTCAAGTATGTCCATCTCGAAAATGAGTCTTTATTTATTGCAGGTTACTTCACCTACTTCTACTACTAAGCGTCCGGTAATCGAGGGATTGCAAGAAGATGACAACGTGAAAAAAAATGGTGGTCAAGGTTTCGGACGTACGTCACGGCTCGCAGACTCTAACTGGACACTGTGGTAGATTAATAGACCAGCGTTACGTTAGTGCGTGTCCATTGAAGGAAGGACGAGCCTAAAGTAGCTCTTTTCTTCTTCTTTCTACTTTTAACAATAGTCTCTCCTCCGCGATTGGCGGCGTGGGAGTACGCCTACTTCCCGTGAACTTTGTTAGATTGCGCAAAGTTCGCAGGGTAAAAGAGAGCTATTAACGCGATGTACAAATAGAGAAATACGTGCGATTATACGATAACGAGATTTATTTTTTTTAATTCTAAAAACATCACGTCCCTTCTCCCCCAAGGCATATAGCGCGCGAAATATTTTAAGATAAAAGTTCAACGGAATAGCGCGGTAAATGAGACCCGTGTTTCTGTATCTCCTTCGATTAGGGATCACTCGAGACGCACCCTTAAGAATGCCAACGAGACCGACAGTTAGCAGCTAAATACCGGCCATATCGAAATTGATATTACGCCACTTACTGTTAGTCTCGACAATCACGTATAATCCCGTATTATACGACCAACGAGAACGTTCCGCATAATGAAGTCTACGAAAGTACAAGTCGTATTTTATGGTGCATTACTACGGGTATTCGCGCCTCCGCGTGGCGGTAACGCTGAGGCGTGTATAATTAGTAGCAGCCACAGAGAGCACCGTGCACTCCTGACAGTGCGATGTTAGAACAAAGCGAGCGGGACTGAATAGCGATCCGCTTCGCGCGCCTTACAGTCGGGAGAGATATCCGCTTATGAAACAAGACCGGGTAAATAGAGGTGGGTCCGGCGCGCGCACCGCTGGATCCACTGAAAATGATTAAGAGGCAGCGGTACGTTTCGTGCCGACTGGCAAGTTATTTATTACGACCGCGATGGCAATTTAATTAAGCGTGGGTAGCCGTTTTTGGGTGAACCGCTTTTACGATCTGCCCGTTTCGTGTTCAAATTGTTAACGCTCCGCGCCGTGCGGGCAGTTCGACACACACTGCTCGGCTTAATATAAGTAATATATTTTATATTTATATGTAAATGTGATAGAGAGAGAGTATAAGGAAGCGGTATGAGGCCGCGAATCAATGGCGGGGTGCCGCCGTCGCTTTCGTTTCCGTGCAATACGGTCATGGTTCTTTAAACGCTAAAGATACATTGGTGCATTTAAATGCCCGGCTTCTCGGCCCAATCAGTTCCGCACGCGCTCGGTTTTAATCGCGCACGGTGGCGAAAAATACGCCGAGTCTACAGCTTCATTGATCCGTGGCCAAAAAAAAAAAACACATTCCGGTTAATTTGCTCGCCCTTACATAATTTTTGCATGAGTATGGTCGATCTTAGATAGTTTTTATAACTCGTACAAGGAGCATGTAAATATTACACAATCTATTATACTCTATAGGAATAAAATAAAGTCATTGTCTATAAATCCGCGTTTGTTTTATGAAAATTTTATACATATATAGCTTTAATTTGCTAATAGATAAATAAATGAATTGATTGAAGAAATAAAAAAACAATACGTGTTAGGAAATGTTTTGAAGATAGACCATGCAATGATTGCATGTATATTTAAACATTTTGACGACAAGCCGAGTTTTATTTTGTAGAAGACATGTGTCTCAATAAAATGATATACATCATCATAAAATAAATTGAAACTGTGACAATTAATTATACATATTTAAAGGTGAGTATATTTATGTGTATTTTCCACTAAATATTTTTCATATTTATGTGTATTTTCCACTAAATACTTGTCTATTGCAGCAAATTTGTATTTATACAGTGAGACGCATTAATTAGATTTACGAGACGCGATTAAGTTCAGCATAGAGCGTAAATATTACCGAAGCTGCACCGGGAACCTTTCGTAACCTTGCTTAAGGAGACCTCGTCCCGGAATGAAATTTGCCAATAAAATGATAAACACGACGGGCGGTGCTCTTATCCGCGACGAAATCTACGGTGCACGACGCTCGCACGACAACGATAATTACTATTGGGCGCCATTATTCGCGTTCGTGTATTAGTAATTACGAAAGTTTCCTGCAACCGTTCGAACGCGCACGGAATATTCAAACACATTTACGTTCGACTCTGCGTAAGACTCTCACCCGATCTTTGCGAACGGAGAAACTGTGTCGTGTAATGTGTAACGAAAGTACATTTACGTCTAGTCGCGCATTAATGAGAGGAGCGCGAATATTAACGCTAACAGCTCAAAGCAAAAGTAAGTGAAATATTGTTCATGATGAAAGTTACAACGATTTGTCAATCAAACGATTATACAGCTGTCTAAAAATGATCCGTGTCTTAGATATTTAACAATTAGATGTCTATATATTTCTAATCTCATATTTTATATTTGAAAAATACAACAGGCTTTTAGATTCTTCAAGGCATGAGAATAACGGCTTCTTTTATCAAATTCCTAAAAGTTTCGATCTAGAGCACATCCGTGTACAATCCGCAGCTGCTGAACCGGTTTCGTTTTAATCACGTGTGAGAGCCACGCAAATTACACAAAGCGTATCGACCGTATTATTTACACTAGTAATAATTGGTAATAATTAGTGAATACTCGCATTCGAGTGATTATTAAAGGATACGGCTAGCCCGAGAATTCTCCGTATTATATTATTTCTTTGCTCACGAGCACATTCGTCCGATAATCGCAAATGAACGTGTCACGAACAGTCGCTAGACGAACGTATTTTCACGCACGATTTCGCTAATCGTTCCCGAGTGAAAATATGTCGAAATGAATAAGATAGAATATCCGCGTGGGATAAAATCGATCGAACCTCATGAGAATATGATCGATTTTATTTATGCACCTATGTGCAAGAAGCGTGGTGCTTATGGCGGAAATTACAGAAACTGCGGCGTCGTTCGCCACAATTCCTCTCGTAAAACCGGTAGGATTTTCTGTCTAAGGAAAGTGGTGCTAGATTTATTACGATTACGGCATCGCGGCACACTGATTGCATGAGATTCGTGATGTATCATATATCCGTGCGAAGATAAAGATCTGTTAGAGATCCGTTGAGAGTGCTTGCTTATTTATTCTAGAACTGGAGCCACGTATTTGACAGCTAGAGATTTGAAAGCGCACGAAGAACGTCGATACACAGCTAGATTCGTCATAAAATAAAACCATCTGCGATTCCACATGAGATAAAAATAGTTCAGCGATTAAAAGAATATTTTGTATACAAATACAACGATTTTATACAATTATTATTTCTCTCTAATGTAAATATTACTACACATACAAAAAAATAATGTTGTCTTAACAGCATTAGATCTAATTAAAAATAACCTTGTTAATTTAATAACAGTATTTAAACCAAATACTTGTTTTATTAAAACAAGAACATGACGTATTGAATTAACAAAATTATTTTCTATTAGATCTAATGCTGTTAATACACAACGCCTTTTTTCATGTACCTATAGGTATTTAATAACCGCGATTTATTTTTCTATAAAGTATTTATAGAAAATATATTATATCTTTGAAATAAATAAAATTTATAATAAGACGGTTACTATCTAAAATAATCGTCACTTTAACATGTATTAACTTAAAGGAAAGTAGTGTGTCTTAGATTATATAAGTCAAACATTGATAGCATCGCTATATTATCCTCGGCAAAAAATTAACATACGCTATACTGCACATGCAAAAGCGTTATACTTGCGGCGGGCGTGATAATGCAGTAATCAGTATTTATGAAATCTTCACTTCGCACAAAACGTTCCACGTTTAAAGATGTAAAACATTAATCTCGAGCGAGGATGGGACGGGCAAAGTCGCGGGGAAAGCCTTCAAGGCGAAGATGTCTAGCGAGACGCCGATTTCTGTCTCGTTCGTCGCGAAGACGATGTACTTGTCGGTCCGTACAAATCGGTGCCACTTTCCGCTTCCGTGACAAGGAAACGTCGTTCACTCGCTCGCGCGCCACTTTTGCCTCTCCTCCGAGTATCGGGCACTTCCAGTCTGCCGAACAAATGTTCAATCGATTATCGGGCGAGCGTCGTCGTTGCAGCCTCGCCTGCATCGCCATTTATCGAGTAGCTGTCGGGTTCACGTCGTGGCGAATTTCTAAAGGCCCAAGATCCGCGTTTCACTCCTTCCAGGCGTTATTATTATATTCTGCCGCGGTAACTGCGCGCAATGACCGCGCACGTCAATCTTCAAGGCTTCATTTTCAATTAAGGAACGCTCCGACGATCGATATTTACGGTCGGCCTGCCACAAGTACTGTCTTTTAAAATATAATGACAAGATTGCGATTCGTTCACCGTTGAAGTTCAACTTGTCAAGTCATATTTTCGTTGTAAGGAGCTCTATAATAGGGACCCAATATAATTTGTTGAAGATAAGTCTATTTATTAAAAAATAGGAAAGAAAATCTCGAACACGAAAGGCCCGAACGTCACAAATGCCCCAAAGTGCCTTATATATAGATATATAAAAGATGCATTGTCGGATCCACTCTAAAACAATATTTAAACATAATTATAACAATGTTAGTGGAACACTCTAAAACAAAATAATCGCATGCGATCTGATAATGCATCTTTTCTGGTATGTATTAGGGCACTTTTAGGACATTCTCGGTGCTGCCACTACAGCTGTTTCTGTTTTTTTTTCTTTTTTTGTGATATTAATTGCATCGACGTGGCACACAATAAATATATGCTATCTCCCAATTTTCATCACACGCAAACGGCAGATATCGGTGCACGGTTTTTTCGCGGCCAGTCCGTTGCCGCGCATTGTGCAACGCCGAATTTAACGCACCATAACTGTAACGACTTCGAGTAGTTTCGTTTTTACCCAGTATTTGTCTAGCGGGGACGCGTCAGCGTGGAGCGAGCATTTGAAAACGAGCGGCTATCAAGAAACGATTCTGGCCAGTAAAATGCGTTTCTGTGATCAGACGGTCGTACTCGCATTGCCCCGGCCAGAGAAGTCAGAACTTACTAAAATATATTATATACCTAGTATATAGTATATTTCAGATTTACTGTTTATTTATTTACACTTTTTAGTATCAATGGTCAATAGATGAAACTAGAACAATTCGAGATTTTCGTCTCATATATTCAAAATAATTCGATATGTCTTGAGCTTATCAACCAAGTTTTATTATAACAGCTGTTATATCGAGCGTATTTAAAATATAGCATTAATTGTTTATTTATGCACAAGTGTGAGCAATAGACTGTAATATAAATATACGAGCGGTTTTTCTGTGCACGTGCAGAATGCCCCGCAATCTTCCCACGTAACGTGACTAATACGCGACTAATGATAATTTACGTTCTTTAGATTTCCAAAGTATTTCTAAATACATACATGTAGGATACTAGAGCGCTCATTATAGCACGCGCTCGCGAGTCGCCGTACGCGAAAGAGATGGGCGGGTTATTTATTGATGCTTACTACGAACCTAAGAGCTGTAAATATGCCGCAATGAATACTTTGCGAGCCTTAAAGAGACATTCCAGACATGTTGCAATGAACGTAGAAACGACAGCTAATTTTATAGCATTGTTTTTAATTCGAAATATAAAAAGTGAGCATGATAGATGTGATAAATTAATTGCTTAATGTCAAAATGGCTAATATGTGTTATAAAATTTAAATAAAGGTCACATAATTATCTGAAATATCTGTTAGCACATGCATGAATCTACAAATACGCATGCATAAGTAAATTAAAAAAAGTAATAATAATAATAATAACAACAATAAGCGTTATCTTCGTTAATTTACGGGACAAATTGAATCAGAACTATTTTCGTGGATTATGAAATACGTATACTGGTTATTGCGTATGTGTGCACGTTAGATTCAAGAAGTGCTCGTGCGTTGCATCAGATTTTTCACACTCTATCGATTGCATTCTTGCACGGACGTACATACACGCAACGACGTTGCGTGTGCGTCCGCTGTGTTTGCACTTGACATATATTTCGTGCGGCTTTATTGGATAATACATTTCTCAGCAACGCACAACAATGCGCATCGTTTACATAACATTAGCCACTCATGTCTATCTGTTCATCTGAAAGATATTAAAACGGGTCTCGTGTCTGAACACATTAAATAATTTTCCCTATCATTTTCTACGTACGCTGTAACGACCGTCGGCAGACAATAGCGATCGATAATTCGTGAAATCGTAGCAAATGTATGTCGGGAAATATTGCCTTGACGATTTGAACGTCGAATCACGCGACTGCCGTTCGGGACACAATCCGCACAATATTGCAATGATAATCGTCGAAATAATGTTCGCATTTCGTAAGGCTCGGATATAAGAAGCTGTACATTCTGTACAACTAGAAAAATAACAGCTCGGCAAAATCGCGCATAAGACGGAAAAGGCCACGAATTCGCAAAAATCGAGACAGCGTCGTTTCGCGTGTCTTTCCTCGCATGTCATTCCCGCAGGACATTATTCCGAGTTATTGTTGAAGTTGCAACAATGAGCTAACCAGGTAACAAAGTGCTCGTCTTACAAGGGGACGACATGAACTGACATAAGGGACACGCAGCATAAGTAATGAAGGGAAATTACGAGACGGACTCGTCTGTAACTACTCGCGCCTAAAATGGCATAAATTCTAAAGTCGTCGCGAAAAAGAGGAACGTTAAATTTATTTCAGAACTTTTTTAATAAGAATGAAGCACCCCGTTTGAAGTGAGGAATACGCTTTTATATTCCTGCTCGTCTCTTCGCCGTATATACAGATCTGTATATAGCGATGATAGATTTTTTTTCGTTTATCTAGGATAAAATCGAGCATTATATTGTATATTATTATAAGAGAGAGTATAAGATGAACAAAATAAATTTTTAATTATGCAATATTCTTATTTTTGGAAATAATAAATCTGATCAAGTTTTACAATGACTATACGTATATTGCGACAGAGATAAAATAAAACTGCAATATTATGTGTGAACAAATCTTGAATCTTGAATAGAATAATTTCCGCCCAAAAATTTTCCATATAGAGAGTGTCTCGGATTTATTACATTCTTTTATTGTCGCGAACGGAATTATTTGCATATTTTGAGTCAACTTTATCACGAGAAAAAATTTAATATACTTCAGTACATTTCACGTCTACTTGTTGCAATACACATGTACACGTTTTTACCGTCATGTCGGGCTGAATAACCATGCCGAGGGCTATTCAAAAAGAGAAAATGGCGCTATGAAGCATCGTCACGCGATGTAAAGAGGAAACGTCAACTGCGCATGCAACTCGCCTGTAGTTAGCATTAGAGCAATCAATCTTCTAGAGAGACTGTGAGAATGATTATATGCATGACTTTGTAATAGTGGATGAGCAAGATTAGTAGCCGGACTGCATTATTAAGAACTTAACGCAAATATATGTATCTCTTGTTACGTTCATTAGAAGAAAATACTCTACTTTCGATCGAATATATTGCGGTTTTTACTTAATATTTTAACGAACGCGTCATTTCGTGACATATATGATTCATTATTGGGATCGGCTTGTGGTAAAGGATTAGATAATGGTATCGTTATACTTCAACATCGATTTCAACTGATTGCGGTATAACATTACTATCCTGTTACATAATAGAATTAATCAACCCCGGAACACACCGCAAACCTATATGACTACCAGAGCGTGCAACTTGCAGAAGCAAATATCGTTCCGCGTCCACTTCGATGTGATTCTATAGCCGCAGTCCCTGCAACAACATTCTTGTGCTGCGTTAGAAATCATTGATGCAAATGGCTGGTAACGATCTTAATTTATGATAGAGAATCGGTAATATAGAGACGATAGTGTGAATGAAAACGTGAATGGTAATTATCTCCAATGTGACTCGTAAAAAACGAGGTAGGAATGCATCCTTGGATCGCTTGAAACTCGACCAACTTGGACCTGATCAGGAGGACCTAATGGAGGTTATAGAAAAGTAGTGCAATGATATCGGCTTACCAATTATCGCAGCAAGTAAAGAACGTAAAGATGAAACGTATAAGCTGATGTAATTGAATATTTAAAGGAATACCAACGAGAATGCAAACTTACATTGTTCTTTAACAGGGTCTTTAGTAAAACCAGATATAAAAATATTCGAATAATAAAATGAAGAAACGCAATTGTGTAAACATTAAAAAATTGATTTTTTGAACACATGCAAATTCTATATTTTTTAAGTTAAAGTTGAAAAATGGTGTCTCGCGCAATGGAAAATATTTTCGAGTATATATCGAATATACATTTCGAATACATATCCCGACAATTGGACGTAGTTGTATGCGTTGATACGGAACCAACTCCAAAACCTTACTTTTCTGCTAGAGCAAATTTCGCGAAACATTAGAAATAAAGTTCTGCGCCAACATTATCTCAAATATAATGACCAAACTATAATCTTTCTCAAATACATCAATTCCATGTGTTATATGCGTTTTTTGATTACTCGCGTTTTCTTTTATGTTTTTGCGTTATCAATTCGCGACTGGTAGTTGGTTCTTGTGTCTCCACAAGGAGCAGTAGCACGTTACAGATAAGAGTTAGATTATTTTTGAATAATATTATACCGTAGGCTTTTATGATCACTTTGCAATACAGAATTAAAAGTCACAAAATGAAGCTTGGTTCCTTATTTGCATAACTGTATCCAATTGTACAAGGCAGACGAAGCTTATGCAATGTAATCCGCAGGATATCCGCCCGTTTTTCGCAGGCGATAAATCGTAATATCTCCCACGCGATTATCTCACGTTTTTACCTGCCGCGAGACGAAAAGTCGATCGAGTGTGACGACAAGAGTCGCGTAGATCCGATCCGAGACGAAGCCGCGAGCGGCATTTTGCAAGCGCGCTGCCGGCACATCACGAGCGAAAAATACGTCAATGTCGAAACTACACGGTACTGTCGGCTCGGAGAGACTGCCAAGACTTTGGACACTGATCTCAGAATGTCGATAATTCTCTCTCGCGACGTTCTCACAGGTGGCCGGCTGCCAACTTTCAAACTCGTCTATTGAGATTTTCGGAAAGGAATTTGAAAAGGAGTATAATATAATAAATATAAAAGATAAATGACATGCCCAATTATGATTTAAAACTGATAAAACAACATTTAATATATACATTGAGAAATAATGTTTTATTCAGCATTGATTTATTACAAATCGATGTATTAAAAATAAAAATAAAAAATATTGTTGATGATATTAAGCTCGATATTAAAATTAAACGTATTAAATAATTGCTATTTTGTACTTGTTCAACAATTTTTTTAATTAAGAAAATTACAAATTTAAATTAATTAAATAGTCCAACAAATTAAATTTTAAATTTAAATTTAGTCATGATTTAAATGATTAATCTGACTTGTTATAGTTTAGATCAGAACCCATGTCAGAAGTGAAAGTACACTGTACATACAGCGTTTACCATCAAGGTGGAATATTGATCCATGAGAACACAAACAAGGTTTCTACCCATTCACCAACAGGTGACACTTGCTGTACGACTTGAACCTCTAGGAAGACAAACTGATAAACTCTAGAAAATAAAATAAAAATAGAGAAAATTGATAAAATTATAAATTAATCATGGGTTATGTATAAACTAATCATGTATTAAAATAGAGAAATTTATGAAAGGTTGAGGTTGATTGATTTGGCAGTTTGGTTTTTCAGAGGTTCAATTGTTGGAACATACAACCCCCGACTGTACAATCCCGCAGGGATGGCTGATCCGCACAGTCATTTGGGCTTAGCGAACCCACGGACCCGAGCTTAACGCACTGCGAACATTCACACACATTTACATATATTATACACATTCGCATATACACATTTTTGTAAGCAATTTTCTGTGAATATTTGAAGAAAAGCAAGATACAACCTTCATCCAAGAAGAATCAGAATAAGAATGAGATTCGTATTTGATTTAGATTAAGCTGAATAGCGAAATCTGAAGTTTATTTCTTTTATTTACGTCTGTTCAAAAATGAAAGAAATATGACTGAATATGAATATGTAATGTTAGGTTAATAATAGATTTTAATCACTTACATCATGTTTAAAAATGCATATAATGCATATAATAGTACACATACAATATTCTACGATACATTCAGTTCTCTAATCGCTCCAACAATTGGAAAAAATGGACATTTTTAATCTTCAATTGTTGGAAATAAAGTTAGATATAAATTGAAATCTCGATTAATAAGAGTAATTTACAGAAAATATAAATAACGAATTTTTTTTCAATATATCGCGTTTTTAAAATTAATGATAGATTTTTATTTTAAAAATTTATTTTTATTAGAATGTTATAAATTACAGTACATACATAATACGCATTAAATCTTGCGCAAATCTGATACGTGCATCGGGAAGAAATTTATAAAGCTTATTACGAGTGAAGACCATTAGTGAAGACCACACAGTTAGGTCGACGACATGAAATCACGTTAGCAGGTGAAACAACGAAGCCCATCTCGAGTTAGGCCAGATAGTTCGAGGGTCGGTGGTCTTAAGTCCTTGACAGGATTACGGTAATTTTAGAAAATTTCCACGCGGCGGATGCACTTCCAGTGCACTTAGTCACGTGCTGAACCCTCGCTATGGTCCGTAACTGCATCGTTATTGCATCTCAAGCGAGCTCGTACCGAGTTGTTTCACATGAACGAAGCTTGAATACCGCGAGTTAAATTAGAGTAGCGATCAAGTACCGTTACGTGTTTTGCAGCTGCAAACACATTGAAATTTTGTAAGAAGACCGGAGAGGAATTTCCGGGTCGCGATCTTCAGAAATCCTATCCTGATTTATCCCGATTTCTGTGTGAAGTTTCATTCAGTTTGAAAGCGAAAGCGCGACACATCAATATTCAAGTAACGATGCGTCGCTCGTTGGCGTCGCGACAATGTATCAGATAGTTTACTTTGTATTTCGTGACATCCATTCGGGCATGGGCGCGGATATAAGATCCTTATCGTGTCTATTCAGGGTTCGAGCCCTGCCTCTGCGAGACTGCGAAAATAGAGATTCGGCTCTTTCCTTTCCGCCGCGCCTTCTTCCACCGTCTTCTGCTCGCCGATCCTCGCAGGAGATCGGAGTATTTGGGGACCACGGGAGTGGGTGGCACGCAAATCCTGCCGGTCTTCAAAGAGATGAGATCTTCGACGATATTCACGATCGTTCCATCGAATTTCGTGTCTCGAATGGAAATTCGCGTCCATCTGACAATATGCCAGATATCACGTGATTGATAGCAAATATCAGCGCTAATGGTGACGCGCTAATCCCCCCAAACATCAAGATTAACCGTAAAACGTTAATAAATAGTGAATAACATCGCAAATACGCGGTATCGTTGGCTCGCGTTTCTCTGCCATGCATTAAACATCACGTCTGCCAGACTAAAGCGCGGTAAAAAGCCAGCAAAATAAAGTCAAAAATTGGAAAAAAAAAATACAAATTGAGATTGATCCACTCTTTTATTATACGCGTTGTAATTCAATTATGTGTATAATCTAATATCGGATGTATAGATCACCAAATTTTAATTGTCACAGTTTTAATTGTGTTATTTGAAATAAAAGTAAAATAATTAAATGTTATTTGAAAATTAATATAAAAAGTCTGTAATATATAAATTACACTGAGAAAAAAAATGTATTAATCCCAAGAAAAATTTAGTCTGATACGTTCAACTAAACATTTTAGTTAGTTAACTAAACATTAGTTGAATTACGAATTTCTTTATTAGTTGAATTAATTAATTCTTGATTAAAGAAACTAAATAAATTGTTGAAACAACCAATGTTTTAGTTAACTAACTAAAATGTTTAGTTGAACGTATCGGACTAAATATTTCTTGGAATTAACAATTTTTTTTCGCAGTGTATACATCGCCTAATGTTCTTTAAAATGAAATCCATTTATTTATTAAATTTTAATTTTGACATTATGATGTTGTTTCTGCTTTTCCTATTATTCTCATCGGGGATATAAAGCTCGAGATGCGTGTCCATATCGCGATGCAAATGTTTCGTAGCACTTTACGGATTCGTACATACAAAGAGGTTGGTGCATAAGTAGACTACTTTACAGATTGAAGAGCGGAACACTTGCCGCCGTTGTTTCAACTACGTAATGAAATTTCGTATGCAATCTGGCTTAATTGAATATTCAGAAAGCCAACTCGTTTGAAGAAGCACGAAGATGTAAGCGAGTTATATCGCGACGCGTAAAATCCTCCCAGGAAATGAAGGAAATATACAAAACTAGTCTGCTGTTTAGTATATTCAAAAGAGAAATTTTGGTTGAACATTCAAAGATGTATGAAATTATGCAATTCCAGAAACGAGTTAAATTTCAACGAAATTATTATAATCAAAACAATGTCAAAATGCATCGTCTCTTTCCGAGCTTCACGTTAATTATTGTAGACACAAAATTGCATAGTCACTCAAACATAACGGGAAAGAAAGTTGAAAAATAGTTCAGACAAGCCGAGAGAACAGGATATAATCGACGTTTAACTTTCTCAGTAAGGCAATTTTCGTTGAAAATTACTTCCTGCCGATATCGGGCACGTCATAAAGGAAAACACGGCGTTTCTTCGTTAGGCGCGAAGGGACCTCTTCTCATGTACGAGGGCTCGCGGAATCCCGAGCGGCGTAATAAACTTTTATTCGTGGACTCACCCAACGAACCACTCGTAAAATAGTAATTTCCGCACGGCGCCTTAGCGCGAGGTTTATCTTTTTCTCTCTAAGGGTACCCGGATATTTGCATCTAACCTTGCCGCGCGCATTACATTCCGTAAACGCGAAAGTAGTTTTCCTTTGTTTGCGAACGCGCGTTTCGCGGTGGGACGTGCCACCGGCGCGTTTCCTACCACGCGATAAATTACATTCCGCGGACAGAGCTGCATGTAAATCTATGATCCTCGCGGCCGCCTGTGCCGCGAGTGCGTGCAACTCGCTTTATGAAAATTTCTTTCATCGTTTCTATACGTGCGATCGATACGAGCGGCAGGGAAGCACAGTTTGTTGCGATATTTGTCATCCTTTTTTATCCTGCGTCTTATATATGTCCACAAGGCGAACGTAGAAACTTCGACATATTAACAGATGTTAAAGGTCGGACCTAAACTATTTTTATCAACTGTATTTATTTCTCGAACGTCAAAGTCGGGGAACAGCATTTATTTTCGTCAGTCATAAAACTGAAAAATGATAAAAGTTGAGTATTACTTTCTAAATATTTATTAAGAATACAAATATAAAAATAAATATATCTTAAAAAATAGTAAGCTTCTCTATTAATATTTGGAAGTATTCATCACGTCTCATTGTCAGACTCATTATGCGGTGTCAATGAGTTAAAGACAATATTGTAGCATAAAGAAGCAATTTTCAATTACTACCATTAAAAATTACTATCTTTTTTAATCTATTGTAATGGAAAATGTTTTTTTCCTTTACGAAAGAATATGTGTAGATGTTTCTGCTGTTGCCGAAATATTGTCGCAGGGAGAAATCCACCCCGTCCCGGTGATATATCAAGTCTGCTAATTTACGATTGGTACAAGAGCGTTCGCGTCACGCCGATGTTATACATCGATCGAGGGAAAAAATTTACGATAGCAATTAGCGTGGCAATGTCTTGCAAGCAGTTAGCTGATTTTTATTAAACCATTATCGTAGTTCCCGCAACGTGGCTTCGCGGTCCATCCTCCCCTTCGTCGCGGCCGAATTTTTACTACCAACGGCGTCCGCGTACTACGTCCTTCCGTTTTTACGATGGCGCGTGCGGCGGCAGGACATCGCTCGCTGTGGTTCCGTCGCGAAAAAGAGAGAAGGGAAAAAAGGAGAGAGAGAAGGATACCTGGGGTGACGCGCGCGGGGCGAAACAATTAGTCGTAAATGTTCTCGAAACGTCGTATTACGAGGCGACGGTGTGGCTGCTTTTATCGCTGATGCATCGTTTCGCTTTGATGGCCACGCGGGATCTGCTCCGGGCCACTCTCGTTTTCTTCGCGGTGAAGAAAGAAAATGACGGGTGTGTGCCGAAATGACACGTGAACGGAACCCGCATATGTGGTAACGGTTGACCCGAGTATTGCGTACGACGGCGACACGTGTAGCCCAATAAATGCGGTAAATTGCCTCTCGATACGAGGGAAGCTGTATCCTGCGAATTTCTGCACAGGAAATGTTGGTGTAATAAAATGTGTAATCAGTGTAATATACCTCATATTATAATAAGAATTTCTAAATAAACTTTTTTTATTACGATTAATCCACGAGATTTAAAATTATTTGCTAAAAATTATTTTACGGCTAAAAGATGATTTTCACGAGAAATGCTCGAAATACGTAAAATTCTAATCAAGAGCTTTTCACAGACATGTACACCGAAGCTTTTCTATCGCAGGCGAATAAATATTGTATTATGGCAATGACAATAGTCTGCGCCGTTGTAAATGTACACTGAGAAAAAAATGTTCTGGATTTTAGTAAATATCAGTTTGCATACAACTGTGACTCCATTTATTAAAATAAAGAAAATTTTCCTTTTTATTAGTATATTTTTTTCTCAGAGTGAATACACATATACTAATAAAAAGGAAAATTTTCTTTATTTTAGTAAATGGAGTCACAGTTGTATGCAAATTAATATTTACTAAAATCCAGAACATTTTTTTCTTAGTGTACGTTTTACGGGAAGAAAGTCAGTCCTGTCATGACAGTTTTTCCTTATTTCTTCGTGAATTCAGCCCGTCATTCAAGTGACGGCGGGGCCGTGACGACGGACGGCCAAGGGAGGGCGCCGAGATGCGAAAATAATTCCTCTCCAGACGGTCGTTACGCTGTCGTTAACCCATTAACGCATCGATCAAAATTGAACAAAGGGCGACGAGGCGCCGCGCATCGGCCAAATTTTATCCGCGCGCGTTGCCCTCCTTTTTTATTATTCAACTGGAGAGAGGGAGACTAAACTCGCGGAAACAAAGAACTATTGTAGAGCCCGCTGTAAAGGTACTGCAGATAAAACGCAGTTGCAGCGCCATTGCACCCTGGTTTACGCACAGGCAAATAAAGAACTTCGTTGCTCGCTGCGTGTAACGACACTTTTGAGAAAAATGAAGCGTTCACTACCGAGTCTCTGATCCGTAATTTCGATCGGTGCGTCACTGAAAAAAAGTTGCTCGTTTTCTGTCTGTTTGTTAAAATTTAATTTTTATAAAAATTTTGTCGCTTTCATAAAAATATAACCAAAAAGCTGGAACGATTTCTTTGTCGCTCTTACTTTATGTCTATGCGCAAGTAAAATAAATTCTCACAGATTGGTTGAATTTCATTTAACATGCGTGATATGTGGATCGTATCGTTCTTGCACGATTCTTTCGTTCTGTTCGAAGGTTCGCGATCGCTTGTTTTGAGGGATATTAATAAATTGTTTCTCTCCCTTCCCCGGGGACGTATTTTCTTCCGTTTTTCGCCCTCCTCCGGCGAGGGTGATGTTATTGTTTGTCTACGCGGGGAGTCCCAATACTGCGACGAGCGGGAAGATGGGGCATTTCCCTAGGAGTCGCGAGAGCAATTACTCTCGCAGTTTTCCTGACCGTGACGCAGGGCGGTGACGCGATTTACGGTTTCGTATGGCGATGTAATAACCCATCTAAGCCTCCTCCCGGAGGTCCTAATCCCAAGTTACGAGGACCCGGGAACGATTTAGTCAATCGTACCGCCATAATGATATCGTAATATCGCGCTCCGCCACGACGAGGAGCGCCGCGAGATACGGCGTTAAGCTAATAATAAATGAGTTTGTTATTCGGAACGTTCGCGTAATCGCTTTTGTCCGTTTATACTCCCGTGTAGAGCGAGGAGTTAAGGGTCCCTTCCATCTTGGGGCGGAACGCAAATGTTTTTGTATCCGTAGAGACTTTACCGAGACTTTGCCTATATTTAAATTGCGGCATTAAACGAGCATCCATTCGCAGAAAAAGTACTACGCTTTAATGTTACCCTCGTTAAGCAGGATGCCCGCGAGAGATCTGAACTCAAACGTTTTGAATACATCGCGTCCCTAATAAAGATATGTAGGTATCCTTTGATTAGTATCGACAAAAGCATTTCCCATACGGTAGCTTGAATGGTTGAAAGTAAAATAAAAGTAAAAAATATCTTTATTTAAAATTAAACGGAATTTATAAAATACTTTAATGTAAGATATATATAGAAGAATTTGCAATTACAAAAATGACCAGACTTGTAATTAATTTGTTATAAACTAAAAACATGTGTTTATAACAGCAGCACAAAATAAAATCGCGATTTCGTTATAATTAGTTCGGAGAGAAAATCAAAGGTTGCAAGCGGTCTTCATATTTCCCGTTACGATCCTTATATAAGACAAGCCATAAAAATAATTATTGCTTGTCGCGCGACAGTAAGGAGCTCTTTCGGCTCGTGATGCCGTTGCCGTTAACGTCAACCCCCGGAATGTGGGCGCGTGTAAGGGCGCGTGAGCCCCCGTAAAAACGGCCCGGAAAGGGGACGAGGACGACGTTCCAACGTTTCATTTCGTTGCGCTGGAGATTAACGATTTGGAAAGATAATTCATTCGTTCGACTGGTTCGACGCAAAAACCGCTTCGTGCCGTCTCGCCTGAAACGAGCCAATATCAATTCGCTTGCAACCCCCACGTCGTCTTCGTCCGTCTCTTTCACTCTCTTGTCTCTTCCGTCCTGGAATTGAGGGAGGAATAAGGACAACCGGAAGAGAGAAAAGAGATAGACAGAGAAATATAGGAACAAAATGAGACATTCTTCATACCGAGCAAATAGTGTCGTCGAGTACGGGAAAAAAGGATAGAAAACTTAATTCGCGGAACAAATGGTGGCGCGGATTTACGGCTATAATTGTCTCGAAATCCCAGATGAGCCCGGGAATCCGCGCGATCGACGGTCGACAAGGTGCTAGCCCGAGGTTGCAGTGGGTCATTTGTATTCGCAGAAGATCGACACGGAATAACGGCGGGCCATACGTAGAATGGTACTAACGACTTCACGTCGTAGGTGGTCGACAGGGCGCTAATGCGATTTCGCGCAAAAACCCGTTCGTTTTCTTGCGCTTGTTCGTAGGTTTTTTACGGAATGATACTTTGACCACATTATCGCGCACGCTGACACGAGATTAGGTACGCGTTCATGCAACGATTACCTCGTTCTCCGTAAAGTTCTTTTTTTCGTCAAACAAATGAAAGTTTTGCGTATAGTTAAGTAATTGAAAAAAATATCGCGTGTTATGAAATGACTAATTTTTGCTCTTTTCATCTATTTATTTTATCATGACGTTGCAATCTTTATCAAAGCATCCCTTTTGGTACATTTTGTATCGCGCGGTTCTATTTTGCCGGTGAATATCCATACAGTTATTTTACGTTAATTTTATTTGTTTCCCTTTCGCATGTTATTTGCTTTATGCTCGCGCGGTTATTGTTGAATTTATGGGGGTTGATGCTTTTATATCGATTTCCCGCTCTGCGAGGTCGCAGCGCCGAATCAGTGAACACTGAAACACTCAAATCATATCAATATCTTTTCTCTACGCGCCGTAGTTTATCCCACGAAGAGAGAGAGAGATCGTGCGCCTTAGAAGCAATTCTAGCTGTCCTAATGATATGTATTATTCACATCGGTGAACCGAATCGAATTCCAAGTCCACCTACGATGCCATTTCTTCCCGATGTACGTCCCGAGATCCGGCGGTTTTAAAAAAATTTTCTCCCTGCGGTAGGGAAAAACTTTTATCGTATTGAAACGCAATTTCTCGCATATATCGTACATATACCAATGTCGATACTTATCATAAACCACAGTCGCGTTCAACCCCCTAGCCGACGATATTTTTTCACGGCGAGAAGTCAGTCGAAAATTTAGATAATGATCATTCTTATAAGAAATTTATAAAACGACGCATATTTCCGATAGAGGGATCGCTGAACCCTACATGTTACATTATTCCTTCAAATCGTTATTCTCGAGTAATAAACTATAACGAAACTGTTACTTCAACCTGCTACGAGGCGGACACGATGTAATCCACCCTTAATAATGCTAGGCTTAAGCAGGCCGTGCTCTCGAGCGGCGGGTAACGCCGGGCAGACGTTGAGATATCAGCATGAGTCGCGCGCCGTAATAATTCCAGAACGGAGTGCGGCGGGACGCGCGCCGCCGCGCACGGTCGAAGAGAGAGCGCAGACTTTGTTCTCGACGGTGACAAACGCCTGGCAAACATCGCGGCGCACGGGGCGCGGACGAGAGGTCGATGGGGGTGGGTGGGTGGGGGATGGGGTAGCGACGACGGCGGCGGCGGTGGCGGCGGCGGTGGCGGCGGCAGCTGGGCGGATGGGGGTGGCTGGCAGGCGGGGGGAGGGGGTGCGTTCCGTCCGACGGCCACGGCCACGACCCACGACCGCGGGGGCTACGGCCGGCCCGGGCGAGACATTGAACTCGTTGCACGGGGAGGACGGGCAACGAGCATCGATTCGTCTGCTCCAGAAACGAAAGCTCGGGGGTCCTCGCCGCCGCACCCCACCGCCGTCGCCGCCGCCGCCGCCACCGCCGCCGCCGATGCCACTCGGCTCGTTCGCTCACCTTCCACCCCCTGACGAGCGAGAGCCGAGTGCTGCCTCTCTCGCTACGGTCGAAGCGGGACCGATGGGGGTGGAAGCGAGCGCCACACCGCCGCGCTTTCACGTTCGACGATGATACCGACACTCGTGACACGGCGAGACGAGACGACGTGACGCACGCTTCGTACGTGCGATCGGCACGACCACTCGTGTTACGATCGATCGCGAATTTGTTCGACAAGAGAAATAAAAGGGTCAGACGGTACAATTATCGATCCTACGTTCGTGCTTGGGAGAGAGAGAGAGAGACAAATCTAACTTGATTAATTGCAACTTTAATAAAAAAAAAAAAAAAAAAAAAAAACTAAGTAAAAAGAAAATGTGAACTATATGCGATTATGGAAGATGAGAAGTCTAGACTTAAATATAAACATGTCGACGTAAAAATTCGTTGAAGCAGTTAAATCCCCGAGATGTTCGTGATTGCTTTTTCAATAATGCGCAGAATAAACAATGCGGGGAGTGTTTTAGAATCACGGTCCCCTTTCAGTTACGGATTTCTCATCCTCTTTCTTTGATTGAAAAGGATAACAGACAAATAAAACGCGAAATGCGGTTTTGGAGGTATCGAGGGAGACGGCTAACAAAGTGGGGCGCGTCTTTATCCAGTCCATCTTATCGGACGCGAGTTATTTAGTCACGGTTATGCTAAAGGATATTTACATAAGCACCAGCGGAGGGCCGCGACATTATCCCCGCATAAACAATAAATAAGACCGATACGCCACGCCGGCCTGCGATCTCGGAGTCAGACCGGGCGGTATCGTGGACCACGTTTTCTCGTTACCGTATGGCCGGTATCTCTCTGCCTCTTTCCTTTTTGGGAGAAACCCACCGTCTACATAAACGTTATGGTCTTAAGGGGCTGGCAACCCCTCTCGTACAATGTAGAAGTCCCGAAATGCGCCGTCCTTTAACGCGATAAGCCCTAGGTCAGGATAAGGTTTCTTACGACCACATTTTGTTCAGATTGATCATGTATTAACGTGTCACGAGACAAATCACTCATGATAAAAAAGTCACCACAATGCTGACGCGTTCCGCTCATGAAACATTTTGTTTCACTCAATTTCCTTTTAGTTGAAGAGCTTATCTTTGCGCTGCAATGGATTTTTCAACAATCTTATAAAATAGACTTATATTTATCGGCCGCTGACGTTACTTTAAACATGAAAAAAAATGGATAGATATGGGATTATAGAGATTAAATTATTTTTTTTCCTTTTCTCTCTTTCTCTCTCTTTCCGGATTCTTTCCCTTATAATTATCGCAGCAAATTCGCGTCGAAAGGTTATACAAATTCATCGAAACAATACTTTTTCACTATCACATCAAAGCGGTAATGAAATTATTTTGGGCAAATATTATGGAATATCAATGAGACAATTTTCTTGCACCTCGCGTAGAACGCTTAGGATAACAAAGGATTGGAAGAACTGCGGAATTTTGTTCGTTCACAATTTTATCGAGCAACCGCGCTACGGTCCAGTGACGATTGTGACGAGAGTGGTTTCTACTCAAAACGGCCCCCGATGCGGTGTTCTCAATTCGATAAAATATAAATTTCCTGCAGAGGGTGCAAGAAGAACAGTCACAGCAGAGCAAGCATAGGTGCTCGCGCGCATCGACGGAAAGGGATGAAGATATTACGGCCGTGTCCCTCCATCTGCGTCACGTATCTCAGGGGGATGTGCGTGTCGGCGATATAAAGAAATGCTTTGGAGATCACCGCTTAGAGGGATGACTGGCGTTACCGTTACAACGTCTTCGGTCACCCGTGGGAGATGACCAGGAGACTTCTGCACGCACCATCGACGGTTACATCGATGTCCAGTCACGCGGGAATTTCGCTACAAGCCATCCCGATAATCATTTATGTGGAGCAGAAATGGAAACAGGACCCTCTCCCCGACTTAACCGCACCAGTTTCGGAAGACGTTTCGCAGGCTGGGAAATTGCTGAGACATCTCTGACCAAATAATTTTTTTAGCGTGAAAAAATTGATCTGATGTCCCTACAAATAATCATGAAATTTTCAAGAGTTTCAATCTGTTACATATAACAGGCGTGCAAAATCTCTCCTTGAAATAATATTATAAAATTGAGCGATCTCAATTTTACAATAAATACACATTTACTTTGCAAGATAAAAAGAATGCCTGAATTGCACACTAAAATATTAATTCCTATTTATTTCCTGACAGTCTGAATAGTTTATTAACTATACAACAATAAATAATTCTAGAATTAAAATAATAAACAAAAGGTATAATATATCAATGCATATACATATATTTACAAGAAATTCAACAAATTTCTCATACATTTCTCGTTCATATACACGGTCTGAAATAATAATAAGAGTGATATATACGGACTACTGATGTAATAAATTTAAATTACACGGGCACGCCAATCCTTTGTCGTAACATATGAAAATATATGGAAAAGCATAAAACACACGCCGAAACACCCCGCCGTATCCCACCCGTGAAATTACCTTAAGTACCCCGACCTGAATTTATGGATTTATATAACGTCTTCGCATCGGCTCAACATCGGGGAGCTCATAAACGCCTAGGCTTCGGGCCCCGAAAGGGGCTTTATTAATGCAAACTCTTGTTACCCGTGTAAAGTCGTAAAGCGTAAGGCTTTTGCACCTACCCCGCTTACAGCCCACGCCGTAACGATCAATACCTTCGGCTTTACAATCGCTAGACACCCTATAACGGGGGAGGATCGCGGTATTTCGCCATTGTGTAATACAATGTCATATTTCCTTAATTCCCTCATTTACGACCGGTCGCAATAAATCCGGACGTTACGATAATAAATCTCCACCGCCTTCCTTCTCCATCGTTTCACACACGATTAATCGGCTTAGCTCTAGTATGATCCAATCTTATATTGCATATTAGTCAGCAGAATTATTTAAGATAGTAACGTAGGTGGTATATTGCAATTCAAACAACTATTACATCTATTTTATTTTTACTACATATAATATGCTTATGTTACATATGCATATTGACATAGCTTGCCATTTGTCTGAGCGATTTCATTTAATAATCATGAATAATATATCATAAACTATAAAAACTTTCTATAATTGTATAATGACTATGCTAATTATCATACATGGAGAGGAATAAATTATGTGTATTTTGAAATATTAATACCTAACATGTATTTAAATATTGAATATTTTAACTAATTCCGTTATTTCGTACATACTTAAGTAATAGAACGATTAAGAGAGACAGAAGGAATACTTTAGCACACAATGATCCCAAATACACATCAAAAGCATTGACTTTGATCATACGGCCATATTTTGTACTCATCATAACGCATCTAACCGTAAAACGTTGGGAAACTAGAATCAAGAATTCGCAATAGCGAGTCCATTCTCGAACCCCGCGGGAAGCGCCTTGTCGCAATGCCCGCCGATAAGGAAAATGTAATGCACCTACGAACCGAGCGAACTTCCGTCCGTCGAGCTTTCGTACGGCGGCCCTCCCTTGCGAATCAGCCCTTCGTCGCGGACCCCATCCCGTACGGTACACCGCCGAAAGTCCCGCACGCTAAATCCTGCGGACCCCTACCGCGCGAGCTCGAAAACATTCATCCACCGACCTTCCATCGACTGTTTCCGTACTGCGCCTCCACCGGATGTTTCTCTGAGCGGTTATCGATCATGGACGATAAGACCTAAACGCGGGTGTCCCATACGCCCGTAATCCGTTGCCTCGTATGTGAATTTTTACCGTAGAGTAAATATTTCGCTCGTATTCTGTGCTATTGTAAATCATATTTTATGAATTAATATGAAGTATTAAAAGAGCGTCTAGCATGTACAGATCTCATGATACACATTTAATGAATAATTTAATTAAATATAAAAAATATGAATTATACCATACAGTATTTAATTGCATTACTACAATATTAATACAATATAATTTATAGTTTTCTATTAATTATCAACGCAGGAATATTAATGCTTCACGAATTTCCACAATAATAGGGAGGCAGAGGGAGAATTGCGGAAGACGTAGGATTTAACGAAATCGTTTCAGTAAAATTCTGAAACGGTAAATCCACCCAAAATGGCGGCTGCCAAGCTCATTCTCGTTTCTTCTCTTGCCTCTTTCGATCGTAAACCCTGGAAGCGAAGTAGCTCGCTATATACGGGAATACGAGGAGGAAGCGAGGGTAGCAAAACGGCGGCGGTAATAAAATGTGTAACATTAATGAGATAGTAAAAGTAAATCCAGCGCTATCGTCAGCTTGGCTGCCAGATAGTATATACTCTACCACCTACTACGAAATATATACATGTAGAGAAGTTACGCATTTTCTCGCGGTTTTATATAAATTCTTGACGAATATGGAGAAATTCATTTTTTAATAAAATAAAGTTTCTTAATAAATTAAATTGGAAAAAATGTTATTTAGATTGGAAAGATTTTATGTGAAAAATGTTATCGATATGTTAAAAAAATTGTTAAAATATAATACGTTTGTTGCATATTTCACGATTTCCTGTTCGGTGAAACGTGTAATTTGAAAAATGTACATTATATGGCTATACGCGTCATATAAACAGAAGAACTAGCGGGGAATACTAGGATAGTGGAACCTACATGTGTCGAGTTAAATTCTCATGCGTCCTGCGACCGCCGGTGGAAGATTGAAACTGCGAGCGCGTAAATCCAATTTCTCTGTAGCGCACGGCTCGAATTCGAATCTGTTCTCCGGGAAGTTATTTTCTCCCCGTGGCAAGTTCGAGAATAAAGTTGTCAGGACGTTTCGTGAATAAAACTCGCGCGACGCGCCCACGGCTCACCACGGTTTTCCCGGCGCCACGTGGTGCGCTCACAAAAAGCAATCATGCATAGTCAATTATTCGACGTTAATAATTTCACGTGAATATTACTCGCTTGATTAAATTTTATTCGAGGTTTCTTTAAAAGTCAGATGAAGCTCAGGCTGAAACTTTCATGGCGCAAGAAGCGGAAAGCGTATTGAGGAATTGTATAAATTAATTTCGGGATCGCGATTTGAAGCGTATCGATCCTATAGAGCTTTTATCTACCTCTTGTAATTGTTATTTGAGTATTTCGAACGATTTTTAGGATTATCACGTTTGCACAAAAAAATTCCGCATCGACTCTACCTTCCAATGCCCTTTTTCTAACCCCAAACGTAATTTTAATGCGATTTCGGTGCGTGAATAATTCATGAAGTCGGAAAAGTAGGAGGCACATGCATTTTCATGCAAATTGTTTGATGATCTTACGAGGCGTGACTCATACCACTTTCAACGTAGGGGCGTGAGTGTGCCTCTAGATCCCAAGTGGTCGCCTCTTTCTCGATCTTCCCTACTGCGCTGAGTAATTAAATCCGACTGCGTGACTGGCGATAAACCACGACTACCTGCTGTAAATCCGACGAAAGTATTCCCTTCATTCTCTCGCGTTCGCGACGTGAAGCCTCTTGGTACTCTCCAAATACTACAAGTGACGTACGTCCAGTCAATCCTCCTGATTTAACTATCAGGCTGACGTCGCAAAAATGCAAATTGAAATTGGATAGTAATTCCAGGTGCAACATTTATTACAATTTCACGATGAGTTGAAGTCTTCGATAAACAAATTTTTGCACATATAATTTTTTTTAATTTACACACAATTTTTTTTAATTTTTTAATAACAGCACGAGATTATTTTACTCATCGAGATAGTTATTAATAAAAAAAAATTGTATTGTAGTAAGATAAATTCGTCCATCTTTCCTTTTCAATAGTCAATGCTTATGGTTTTAATAATTAATAGACTATTGTGTCCATTAGATTTGTCAGCAAATTTCCATTAAATCACTATTCACGAGGAGGTGAGAGGGTCGAAATACTCGCAGCTAATAACGGATTCTGTTGTTTCGGCAACGCGAAGTAATTAGCAAGCGCAATTAATTCTACGGCGGTTGTAGGGTTTGCCCGTTTGCGCGGTATAAGGAGCGAGAGTGCGGTTTGCACCCGGTCGACGTGATGCAATCCGTCGGGTTACTTGATGTTTTAATGTCCGTTTACGCGAACCAACCCGTCATGATCTCGCTTCTTACTTGCTCGTCCATTTGGCGAAGCATTTAATCACAGATGGCGAGAGATACGTTATGAACTTTGATGGACAGCCGCGTTAATGGAGATTAGAATGGGATTATAGTTTATGTATAAAAGAAAGTAAAAAAGTAAATAAGTAAAGTAAGGTGGAAAAACGCTATATAAACTAATAAGTAATCTCTCATGGTGTAAGAAAATGTCAAATAAAGCTTTTTAATTTGCGTTACGTATATTACTATTTTTATCTCGTATAATACATCTAGAATAAAAGCTTCGTATACTCATTATATATCATTAGGTCATATTTCATATATTTCTTTTATAGAGTTCAAAATTGTGCCGTTATAAAAGATATCTCATTTAAACATAAAACGTAAGTGACAAGGTTCTTCTTTAACCAAGGACGCCGTTTCTCATTTTGCGTTAGATCAATCGTCCTCCGGATTTTCATACCTTTTTCTCTCATTCGTTTGCCCGGGAATTATCGCCAAGCAAGGCAGATCGGCCGTAAGACGGCCTTTACCTCGCAGTTCTCTTTCTCATGTTTGCCTCCCGGTAATTCAGCCGTGTTTGCCCAGACGAAGCGAATCTCGGAAAGTAAGCATCGAATTGTTGCGCGGACGAAAACATATCGTGTTTGGATTTAATTTTTACAGAGTCCTGCTGTTGTGCCTCTCTCATTTTTATTTAACAAAATTATCTTAATTGATACGGCGTACGTTGCGCGGTTGTAGTAATATCGTCAAACAATATATCCCGTGTATTTCAGTGCGTTGATATTGTAGACTGTAAACCGTCGTTATTTGATGGCCACTCATGACATTTCCTGTATATCATGCCTGAGGTATAACGAGAAAGGGTTTCAAGCGGTCAAACAAAATATACCATCCACTGTACTGTCCGGTGGCCGTGTAAAAAAGAAAAAGAGTCGGAAAAAAACGGGAACGCCGCGCCGCAATTTGAAATTCAAACCCCTGTCTGTCCGTTTCATCCTTCTCGCCAAAAGTTTCGCAGGGTGTATCGGGCAGAGAGATTGAAAACGCGGGATACGCTAAAATTTCATTGTTTTCAGGCCAAGGTTACGACTCTCGCACATTGGGATTGCATGAACTGTGAAGGTCCATTCGGTGTTTTGTAAGTCCGCTGCGTCTCAGGAGAAAAACTGCATCGTATAAAATATCTTTCTCTAATATTCTATTTAGTTTCTCTCGAATTTGAACTAGGCACACCGATAAATCACGCTCGGGAACGTCGAAACTATAAAACAGCGCCCAGCGTGTCAATGCGCCGATTGCTTTCTCGCATTTCTCACGCCTTTAGAAGAGTTCGACGATGAAATTCGATTAGCAAACTGACCGACGTGCGACGGATCATTAATCCCGGCTCAAAGAATCACTCGCGGGACGCGTCGACAGGACGGTCGCCGGTAAGACAAATTGCTCGCACTCCATTCTCGACCTCTCTCGGATGCACCGCCTTTCGTCGGAGGTCGCAAATGGAGAAAAGAAAAAAACGGACAGCTCTTCTCGAGCCTTCGTTCAAATGACTCGCCGGATCTACATTACAGGAGCGAGACGCGGGAGTTGGGTGAAATTTTTTTTATCGAGCGCGCACCCTTCCTTTTTTTGTTCCCATCGAAATTAGCCAATCCTCGCGCACGGTACCGGGCGGGATGGAGAGCGCGCGGACCGTCGAGCACAATCGGGTGATCTCTCGAATATTTTTGCACGCGAAAATGTTCCTCTCTCGCGCGATGACGAGCCCGGCTCGGAGAGCGCTCGACCCTCGCATGCACATGCAATTCGATCGATGCCTTGTACCCTCGTCTCGTTCCGTCGAAACAGTTCGGCGGAGATCTGTCCCGGAAGGGTTGAAACCCGCAATTTCGTATCGTATAGATACGTACACACTCCTGACTAAGCCCTTCCACCGTTATCGATCGCGGCTCGTCCATCGCGGTTTTATGTTAACTATGCAGAATACGTCTAGACTATTTTTTCATGCTTATCCCAGTTTGCGGGAAATCAAGAGAGATAAAGGATGACCACGGCTACTGGGCAGTGCACCGACTTGGCATCCCAACGGACTGTTTTCTTCGATAGTCGCGAAGGGGAGGAAAGGGAGGAAGGTTCACCGCCTTCCACGATCGCAGGGATTGAAAAAGAAATGCACAGACTTTGGCGAAAGAGTGCTGAGAGTTTTTTTTATCGGCAGACTAATCTACTGGAATCTCTCGATAGAACACCGTTAGATAGCTATCGTAAATCCATGGATTTGGAATTGGTAGAAGAGATTGGTTTTTACGTGGCCTTTACACGCTTCACGATATAAGGTTTAATATCTTTTTGATTTTGAAAACTAACTGCTGTTTTATTGTATTTTATTATCTTTTTTATATTCGTGGGCCGAAAACTTTTGGACCTTGCTGCATAATTCGAAGGATGAATATAATCACGCTATAATATCCATAGACGCAAGAGATTTAAAACATTTCCCTCTTTTATATGTTTTATTAGATGCATATTACATACATGAATATTTACAGTATCCTATCCTATATCCTATTTCGCGCGTAACGATATGCGCGCTTTTTGCATTTTTCGCAACTCTACGAAATATTACATAGATACACCGCAAACGCCATTAATATCAAATGTTTTGCGTTGTCCCTTCGCGATGGTAGAGTCGGTGACAGATTTGACGAATGAAAGTAATTTCGCACTTCGGGCATATGTAACACGCATTCGGATTCGTTGTAGATGACGGTCGACCCGCTCGCTCTCCTCTCGCTCGTTATCGCTCCCCGACTTCGTCGTTCGATTTTTAACTCACCGCGGAGGCCCGAGACTCCATTACATCCGAGCGTATTCAAAACGAAGGGTCGGTTGATCGATATGTAAAATTCACTCTCGCGACCCATGCGCCGATAAATCGTACCGAGGAAAACTCTTAAGGAAGGACGTCGGGGCGAGATTTATAGTGCAGCAGCCTCACGTCCCGATTTATCAGATTCGAGATATTCGATGCAGAATGAATGCTCGTGGTACGTTACGGCGTTTTAAAAAAAAAACGTGCATTTTCGCACGCGGCAGATAAGATTTCGAGTCAAATGCAACGACGTCGATCACAGAAGATTGATTCAAGTCTATTTCTTGAGAGTTATAAAGACATTATACACAACGCAAAGTGAAAATATATAGTATGCAGTTACTTCGTGCAACTAGGTCGCAGATATCACGGAAGTAGAGTGACATCTCACCCGATAAAGTCGCCGATAGATCGGGAGAAGAGAGATTAGATTTATGGAAGGGGAATCTCTCTATACCAATTCCTAAAAGATTTTGGATTCCGCCCAAAACACATTGACACCACCCTTGCGTAGTTCCCCAGTACGTGGCCCAGTCTCGGAAGTCGTAGTGAAGCCCCTCTTATTCCAGACTTCCGTTTGTTCTATGACGATCGCACTCCCTCTTTCTCTCTCATTCTCTCTCTCTCTCTTTCTCGTCTTCCACATATCAGCACCCCCTTTTCGTCCTCTGGCTTTGCCCTCTTTACTCGTAATAGCGCCGTTGGTGAGCGTCAAAGCTATACTCACTCCAGACCTTTGTCCGCCTTTTCGACCCCGTGCCATCGCCATTCACGCACAAGGACCACCTCCGAAGGGTTCACCTAATTAATTACCCTGCTGCCGCCCGCTGAATCGAGCGGACTGTCGTACGCACGCCGCTGATAAATTCCGATGGCGCCGGAAACACCGAATGTCATCTCGTTATAACAACCAATTTCGGGGACATTATTTTCCTGTTACACTATCGTCGGTGCAAGCGTTCAGCTATCAAAAATCAATATATTACAGTAAATATTAATTTTATTAATAATTACAAGAGTTATTAAGTATTATTAATTTTATTAATAATTACAGATGCTTTTAACTGTTACTTATTTCACCGTATGTACTGCTATTTTACTCTAGCGTCGAAATGATTAAAATTAATACATATATACATTTCTTCATGCGCATTATATATATTTTTTATATTATTGTGTATTATTTCGACTTGCGGCGACATGCTTCAATCGAGTATTCCGTTTTCACGGTCAACGTCTTTGATTCTGACGCGCGTCTGCCAAGTCGGAATCGGCGAAGGGTGACGAAGAGCCGAACAGCGAATACGTGTTTTGCTAACGAGAAACCGTTGTCACTCGCCCGTATCCCTCGTAGGATGCGGGCGGAAGAACTTGGAAGATCCCCCGGAGAACATCCACTTTCACGACGTTAGAGTCCGTGAAAGTGGGTGACGCCAGTTTCTCGAAGATATCCGCGATATCCGCGTGGGAAAAGCCCAGGAGCAACCCTCGTGATTTCCGGGGTCTCTCGCTCTCCTACCTCTCCTTCACCACCAACCGGAGAAGGTTGCACACTTTCCCGTACGGGGAAAGGCTTTCGGCACGGCGGGCTACTCGCGGAAAGTCGTAATGCGACGTTGACTGCACGACAAGACGATCGCGCGGACCCTTTCCTCGGCTCCTGGGCTACCCTCTTTGAATTTATCGCTACGAGAAGACTGTTAACGCCGGCACACATAAATAGGTGACCCGCGACGAATGTATCTTCCTGCGCTTGCAGACCGCTCGATCGTTCTGCTCATGCACACGACAGATTAATGCTCTTGGGAGACGTTACGTTGCATGTGGCATGTTTTATAGGCCATTGTGGGCTAAACTGGTACTCGAACCGGCAGATGTAATAATAATAATAATAATAATAATAATAATAATAATAATAACAACAATAAAAAAGCAGGAAATTCTATAGTTCTTATCCGTAACAAACTTTTTTATCGAGAAGTGATAAATGTATTTCGTATACAGAATTACGCATTTATATAAATACACAGGAAGAAAAAGTTATAAAGGGATTATCATATTAAAGTTATAAAGGTACTATAATAATATTAAATAAAATATTAAATAAAGGTATTACAATAATATTAAATAAAATATGAAATAAAGGTACTATAATAATATTTAATAAAAGTATAGACAATATATATAAATAACAAGATAAGCACGTATCACATGCGTAGGGAACATCATACGCACATAATAATTTGAATGTCCAATTACCGCTATTATCAGGCGGTGCGGTACATTTTAGTCGGCAGTAGAACCTGCGACGGACGGTTGACCGAAATTACTGGCCATACGGTAAGCTCTAGCCGGGAGAGACAAAACCACCCCTGGATTACGGCGCGTCGTTATTATTATATTACCGGGTAGCTGGGGGTAGCTCGACGATGGTCCCTCACGCGCGTTATTTCGATAAAACGGTCTACTAAGGACACGAGGCGCCAGGACCGGCTACGGCAATTCCAGAGTTACGTCTTTGAATTTACGAAGCTATAATTCAAACAAGCCGCCCTCCCACACACGGCCGGCGGAGGGAAAACCGTCGCTACCCACGGGATGAGCCCTGCCTCGCTCCTACCTCGTAGTGCCCTTCGGGCTGGGAGCTCGCCGGGAAAGGTTTCCGCTGGATGTAGTCGCCGGGACAAAGAACCCAACTGCGCTATGCTTTATCCCTCGTCCTCGCCCCCGCACGATAGATATATGTCGATCTTGGCGCCATGTACGATATCGATTTGCAGTTATCACGTTCCTCGTGCTTCTTCATGTCAAAACAAAGGAAATACGACTATTTTTTCAATTTTAATAATCGATGCTACTATAGATTTTTTAAATAATATGTAACGTCATTGAAGTCTTTTATAGTTCTTTTAAACAATTTTAATTAATTTTACGAACAAATATTTTCTCTCACGTTCATCAACATAGATGAAGTACTATTTTATTTATCTTTGCTAAAAGATGTAGGGAAATCTTTTTTTTTATTAACTTAATTGCTGAATTAACTCAATTATTATTTTACTTGTGTCACGTTTCTTCAGACGTTTTATATAATTTATAATTAAAATGTATGTGTGATTCAATAAAATTAAAATTTATGTAACTTTCGCAGAAAATAGTAGAAATGTCTAAAGAAGCATTTTAAAGTCCGAAAAAAATATCTCAGCTTTTATACTCTGTTAAGCCTTTCTCTTGGCAAAGCTTCAAATAGCGCCACATGAAAATAATGACCGCGAAAAATTGGTTAAAAAACTACAGTTTTTAAATAAATTAAATTGTGCAATTTTTTCGTAGTAAATTTTTATTTATTATTAACTAATACTAGTATTTTTTGCTGTTATTACTAATACCAGTAGTCTTTATATTTCTGTTAAAACGAATTGAAAGCGCATTTCAATGGTTACTTAGAAAAAATTGTTTAATTTCTAAAAAAATATTTTTTTGAGAAGATTTTAACATCTCAAAGAGTTTCAAGAAAAAAATTCAACTCCGTGCATAATCTCAAGGTTGAAGCTTCTTTATCAATTTTTCACAGTCGACTTCCAAACCCCATTTGAAGCAGTAGCGTCGTCGAGAAAAGAACTTTACGGAGTTTAAAAGCTAAGAGTTCAGGCTTTATACGATGCTTCTTTGAATATCATTTCATAATCGTCTTTTTGCGTAAATATGTACTACGTCATATTTTCCCCAGAGACTCGAAGTAATCTTTTAATTTTGTTGAACAGTATGTATATCAATACGTTGATATACACTGAAACCGAGATTACTCTTATATGTAATTGACGCGTGCTGGAAGGTGGTCCAATCTAAAAAAGCTATGCGCTTATAGGTGTCTTTTAACGATGCAATTTCACCGTGAATGCGCCACTCGGCGCGATCGAGCGCGTCCTGCGAGGAAAAAAAAAGAAAAGAAAGGCAGAGATTGTCTTCTCCCCCGAGCGTGCTTTCAGGTGCGGACGAAAATTGGCAGCGCTCATTCCGCGAGGGCAGACAATGGGCGCGAATCGTAAAAACGTCGCTGCCAAACCACGGAGGGCGCGAGCAAAGACAATCTCCTCCTCTTTTACGGGGCCATAAATTAATCCGAAGAGGGAAAGGAGCGGCCCAAGTGTTCTCTCCTCGTAACGCGGCGTGCAGACAGTTGCTCGGAAGTCGCGAGCGAACAAAGAGCCCGGATGTTATATCCTTGTGCCGAGAGATGAGCCCGTTCGAAGCTAATCGAATCTGATCCGATACGATGTGACTCGTAAATGAATTAATCTCATTTATCTATAAATCTTAGAGTATTTAGACATTACTTCAGATTACCTCTTTTTATATTATGCTTGCAGTTAGAAGATGATACTTAATATCACCTATATTTGCGTCGAAAACTAAGTACCAATATGTTACGTAAAATTCATTCTGCAGAGTTAAATTGTAATTCAGGTATACTTAGAATTTGCATAATTTCAACCGAACTTCCGATGAAAATGGAATGCTTGCTCCTTTAGAACCAACATTGAAACCACAACGCGATATCTGGTATCTTTCCCGATAAACGAAATAAAGTAGAAAAAAGAGAGGAAAACGTAGGAAGCCTGAGCGAGCAGGAAGAACCGACTTCACTTTCGATGCGAGTAGGCTGTATCGCTTGCCAGGTTCCAAAACGGAATTGAATTCGCGTGCGTGCCGTGGCCTGCATAAACAGGCAGGAAGGAAGAAAGGCAGGGGACGGGGGAGGATGCGAGGGTGCAGCCGCGTTCACAAGACGAGTGGAAGAGGAACGTGGCGGATAAAATGGTATCGATCCGGGCGGCGGCGGATCGGCGACGGGCTGAGGAAGCGCGGACGAGAAAGTCTCTCGTCGTTTTCCTTACCTTCGTTTCCTTTCTGTGTCCCTTTCGGGCTATTGAAGGACCCTCTCGGAATCCCCGTGTCTCAAAGAATTTGTTTCCATACGGACAGTTCTTATCAGATGTATCTCGGTCGCGAACAATGTCGATAACAGATAATTTTCAGTCTGAAATTTCAACCTCGGTTGTCGAAAAACGCGAAAGATCGCGAGAGACGTCGGCGGGCTTGGAGATAATGCGCCCCGGCCGTCCCTCGAGACGTCAGATAAAATTATAACTATGATGTATGCGGGGAAAATCTTTTCCTGCCTTTCCTTGCAGGAAGAATGCATCTTGCAGGAGGGGTAAGTCCCAAAGTGCTTTCAGACAGCCGGAGAGAGCAGTCTACTTGCACTGTCGCAAATCTTCTCACGCTCGATCCTAACTCTCGACCTCGTTTATCATCAAACGAAGACCCTTCGAACCCTCGCGCGAGGTCGAGGGTTCTGCCAATGCCGTGCCGCTCCGCGCGTATGTACGCATACTCGCAGATGCTCGTCACGCTCGCATTAGGAGACTCGCGCCTTGTTTACGCCGTCATTTGCCCGGCGATGGATGATTTGAATTCGTCCGGCGCATCCATCGACGAATCGCCGAGAATCCCTGAATCCCTTCGGGAAAGAACGGTCTCTCTAATGTCTCCCCCTCTGTCTCACCGACAAAAGAAAGAAGTGGTGCGCGTAGTTTCCCCGTTCTTCGTTATTCCTCGCTAGACTTGCTTACCGTAGCACGCCGGGAACGAACGTGTTGGAAATTTAAATCACGAACTCCGTGCACTGACCTTTGATTACGCGTCTCTCACATTCGAAAATCGTGTAAATCTAATTTGCTATGACGCGATATGTTATTGCGCAACGTTAAATTGCCGCGAAACGGAAGATATGATCTCCCTCGATTAAATTAATCTTTTACACCTTCTGTATGTGGATGACAAATCGCGCAACAAATTGGAATCAACGTGTTTTCTTTGAGATCGCCATCTCTCATCTCGATTATCTGACATAGTTTCTTCTCGAGCTTCCCTTTGTCATTTCTCAATTCGCTTATGGCGCCGGTAGGGCGGTACGTCCAAAAGTTTCCTTGCATCTGACGGATTCGGTTTCCGACGACCTGTCACTCTCGGCGGTTAACTCGGAAAATCAACTTCCGACCTTCGCCCCACGACCGACCCGTTTCTGAATTCAATTTTACGCGACACCGAGGCTGGACACGCGGCCGCGGAAGTGATAAGGACAGTTTGTAACTTTATATAAAATTATAATCCTTTTTTCCCACTCCTGATTCGTGAGCCGTTTATCACGATCTTGTTTTCGAACTTCTTTGTGTCAGAAGCAGCAAAACATCGGTAGATTTTGTATATCTCTTTTTCCACCCAGAAATCTAAAATCTTTTAAAAGGAAGGAAGTGTTAAGCTTCAGAAGTGTTTATAAATAAAAGATTGTTTCTCAGTTACAAATCCTAAAGATAAATAGTAAATTTCTATTTAATTTTCTGGTTCAGACAGAAGACGTTCGTCAATTAATTATAAAAATTATTATTATTAATTACGACGCGCGAAAAAGAATTAAATGGCAGAAACTTCAGAATCAGCAGTTTCATTAAGGCGATGGTATATCTTACGAATCTTATTTGGTAAATGGCGAAACTCACTTGATAACTATCCCCATATCTACTAACGCCGATGAGGCTTCCCTCCAGGAATTGATTTCGTTTTACGAGCGGTTTCCTTTCTCTGTTCGAGATGCTCCTTTTCTCATGACGACCATGTGAAAGCAATGGCAAGCCGTAGTTGAGGTAGATAGACACGATTACAGTCGTAAACTCTGTAACGATTTCATGAAAGCTAAATGTACTCTTAAGGTCATAATTCTTAAAAAATTTATGAACTAAGAAGATTAATTAAGTCGACGTAAGTAATAAAAAGTGGGCTTTTTCCTTGGCTTTTTCTCAATGTATGCCTATTTCCTTTTATATCGGCAATTATAAAGTCTCTATTTGAATTCTAAGAAGACTATCTCGCTCTATGAGACTAAAATTTAGGGTATTGTTAAATAGTATATAATCATTATATATATTTTCAATACTGTTATATATATATATATATATATATATATATATATATATATATATAATGTGATAAAATATATTATTTAAAGCAAAATTAAAACAATATCTTCATGTTTTGTTGCAAATATAATTTTTAGTTAATCAGAAATTAAGATATTAATTAATGATTGTAAAAGTGAGAATAGAGTCATCTAGAATATGTCGTATTATGTCAAATATGTGTGGAAATAAGTAAATGTCAATAGAAATAGAAATGCGAATAGAAATAATTAAATGCAAAATGCAAGATTCCGTTGATCTACCTATACGCCTTTAATTATGCTCAAAGGCTTGAGCATGTAGTTGTTAACGACGAATCTCGTTACTGCATATATACGCGGCAACATTATTTCTTCGTTCGATGGCACTCGGGCGACTGCGTTAACGAACGGCGACTTTTCTCATTTAACGAAGACGAAGATTACAATTACTCGTCCCCTCAAATTGATTCTTGCGACGAGGATAATTAAGCTTTCATCCGTGGCCAATATGTCTTTAGGCATGGTGCAGCGACGTCATGAATATGCAGACTGTACCCTTTTTTAAATATTTTCTCTACTCCCCCTATTGAAGTCTCTATCGTTATGGGAAAGAGGCATCGTTATTGAAAGTGAGTGCCGTGAGTGCACTCGAGGGATAACAGACTTTGTTTTTCCTTTTTTCGCGGTAATTTCTGCCGCGCGGTTCACGAAAGATGATTTAACTTCAGATTTGCGTATTCTTAGCGAATAAATTGTAAAAAGGAAGTGAATACAATTAAAAGTTTCCGACAAACAAATATTATTCTTATTAATATTTCTCGAGCTGTATACTTTAATCTCTGAAATAATACTTTAGTCGTAATTTAACCATGCATTTCGCGTATTATCTTTCAAATTTACTCTGATTTATTTAGATTTATTAATTTTCTTAAGAATAATTTGAGAAATAAAATTCAGGACGCGCGCATTAAATTTATATCTGCAAAATGCAAATCAGTACAAGGCCGGAAATGTATATTCTCGGTGAATTTCCGCAATTAGAAACTGGAATCTCCCGCCGCGGGTGTGTAGTCTGCGAGGACGCCTCTTTAGCTTCAAAAGCATGACGCTAGACTGACAACTTCGCTGCGTCGTCATCCGCGGGAAGATTGCCTAATGAATCCGCCGTGAGACAATGAAGCGGATCCGGAACGAACCCAGCCCATTGTGCGTCGGGACTATTTCATTACAGGCTGGCTCGTATAAGCTTTTTAAGAGACACCGTCGTCTCTCTGATTAATTCACCGGCTGGGTCGTACAGGATGGAAAGTGAACGGCTTTTTGAGAAAGTTAAGCGTTTTGTATGTCGAAAACAGGCCCTCTTGTTTACAATTCTTCTCTATATTAGCCGGCGAATGCACAGTGCTTCCCTAATATCTTCAGAACGGTGCTAAATCAAAACTTACCGTTTATTAACTGCACAAAATATATATGTAAATATATGAAAAATAAGCTGGTCTCCCCCTTTAATATTTTTACGCAAAAAGAGTGCATGTGACGTTATTAATAATATAAAAATATAAAAGTAATTATTATTTATCTCAATATTATAACAAACTTATGATATTAATTATTCTAATCAATATCTTAATTATTAATAATTTCAATTATTCTAATTGAAGTATTAATTTTGATATGAGGCGGGAAAATTATATATTAAAGAAATATTTCTAAATAAAATTTTATTTGTTGGAATAAAATTTACACATATTCTAACAAAAAGTATAAGGATAATTTAATTATGGATTAGATTTTGCAGACGTTTTTTTTAACATAAAATTTTGCTTGCACATAATAAGATCCTGATAAACTCACCGGGTCGTTCGCGTCACGGTACGATTTGTCTTGGACTTTTCGCAATTTGTCGAAATTAATGGCCACCTAACCTGTAGAAGCCTTGGAGTCGCGACGACACCGGGAATCACTCCGGGAACAGGGTCGGGAACGCAACGCATCCCCGTCTTTCTCTTTCTCTGTACTCGCGCGAGATAAATCACCGCGCCAAACAGGGCGACGGCCCCCGTGCTTTCCCTTTTGTCCCCTGAAACGAGTAAATATTCAGCACGTCTGTGTATAACATTTATGACAAAGTTCGGCGGGCTCTCTATTTATTATTCATGGGCAAGCAGAGGGGCGCACTCGCTCGTCGTCTCTGCGACCCGCTCGTTTTTTTTTTTAAGTACGACGGTCGAATTAAAAAAGTTTTCCCTTAATTAATACGGCCGCCGCTGCAGGCTCGCGGTGCGTTCGAGAAGAGTCACGGCCCGTTCATGTTTGGCTTCCGAACTACCGAGGAAGGAGAGAGCTTCTCACAAATCGAGATTATCTCCCCCTTCTCGTTCTCGCGGCTAATTTCTACGAAGTTTTGTTTTAATTACATAAAGACGCCGCGAAGTACGCCTAATTACCAAAGGCGGAGGTTCTTTCGCGCGGCTGGAGTTGCGAGCGATATCAGTCGCGATTAAAGCAGACTGATTTAAGACGTTTAAACCGACGCGGAAAATGCAAAAATCCACCAAACAAGCGGAACTTTTGTGGATTTATCCGGCTGTTTATCTTGTAAGAACGCAGGGGTAATTTGAAAGTTGCGGTAACCCGCGATGAAGGTCGGATAATTTGTAAGTAACTGCGAGAACGATCGTGGCAAACTGCGGTGAGCATTTCAAATCCGCGCGGTGCTTTCATAATAATGGATTTACTCGTTTAGCATCGCTTTTCTCACATCCAGGTTTCTATGCTTTAACTTATTCATTACACTTTGCGCAGCCAGGCTCGCCTTTCCAGTTACTTTTCATCCAGACAAAAGACTTCATTGTCTAAAAAATAAACAGCTTGCTGCACGAATATATTAAACAACAGTTCAAATATAAAGCATACGTTTGTATTTGCAAAGGAGTGCGTTCACGTTTGTGTTTCATATTTTTAAAATAGCTTGATAAATGTCTGAAGCATTATAATAAGTTAATTATGCGTTACTTTGTATACAAGTTTTCTCAGCGTAGTGAATCGCTTGATAAAAGAAAAGCGGAAAGTGGTCAGAAATCTGATTAGGAAAGGAAAGACAGGATTATAATTAAGGAATTGTAATCTTTTATATTTTATTTCGAGTTTTTTTAATCAGGTCACTTTGACTATTTTCATTGATATAAAATGTGTACGTCGACAAATGCTACATGTCGATGAATACATGTGAATACATCGACGATTTACTGTTTAACATAAACAGTTTATATTTAAATTGATATTACGGAGTCATTTTCGAGGGAGAACTTTGCATGACTTTCGTCCATTGTGCGCGAGATGATCTATGATTCGCGATACGCAGCAGCGAAAGAAAGCGACTTAGACGAACCGTGCGTCTCGATTATTATACAAATTGTGTGAGAGATTCTCACGCTCCGTCTTGGACAACTTCATCAAGCTTGAAACACAACGATCGACCGCCGAAGTTCTAATGGAGATGTGGCGCGCGTTATGCGCGAAGTTCGGACGCCTTTCCCTCGGAAGCCACCCCGTGGAGAGCCCCGCTTTTTTGTCCCCCGCGTCGGGACAGTTTATCGTTTCCCTCCTTCGGGAGCAGACGTTGCGTTCGGCTGGCTGTGTAAGGCTTCTCTCTCTCTCTCTCTCTCACTTCTTTCTCTGTAGAAAAACTTAATAAAAATAACGATATTACGGTTCACAGAGGGTGGTGGCAGCAAGGGTGGCAATTACCCATCTTGACTGGCTTTCTTGCAGCCGGGTAACGTCGCTGCTGCGCTGCGACAAGGCGCCACTCCGGGTGCCAGAAGATATATCATATATACGATATTATATACCGGGGATACCCTGGACCTCCTCTGAAGTTTCGAAGCTTCCGCTAGTTTCACGTCGCAAAAATATCGTATATGCCGAGCCATTTTCCTCGCACAAACTTACGTATAACGATAGCACAACCAATCTCTTAAATTTTTGTTGCGAATTACCCCTGCAATCTTTTCTCCTAGCTAACACCATTCACTATTAATATGTTTATGCATTGTACTTTACATACTTTAATATTCAATACTTAATAATAGTCAGAACTATGGGAACTATATTACATATATAAGAAAACTGTTTCAGTGACAACATAAATTTTATTTACTAATGAGAAAAGTCTCATATTTTAAACAAACAGAAATGCAAATAGCTATTACTATTATAATAAAAATTAGTCCGATAATAATTTTTACCTAACAAAAACCTGCTTATGCGTAAACATTAATAGAATTAATAATCCTGCGTTGAAAACAAGACTCTTTTTCATTTTAAAACTTGAGAGATATATTAAACATCTCTTAAAATATTATCTTGAAGTATAATACACGGTAGATAGATGAGCGACAGTCGCGACTTTCTATTTTTCGACACGGATGCAATTTATGACAGCGATAAATCGCGCAATTATCGCCGTTGAGATAGAACTCTGGTACACGAAGCAAATGCACGGCAGAAAAAAAAAGAGAAAGGGTTCGTGAGAGCGAGGTACGATTAGGACAGTACAGAAATACAACCGTACCGTGGATAGATAAAAGCGGCGAGACAGTATTGACTCTAATTATCAGAAAGGTGCTCCCAAAGGGAGAAAAGGAGGCAAGGCCATTTAGATTAGAGCCATCCACGTGGAAAGCATCGTTATCACTGACCGGAATAATACGTCGTTTATTCGCAAAATTAGTCCGTACCATTTCTTTCGTTAGTTAAAATTAAGCTAAAATTTGACGAACAAAGCATATATTACAAAAATTTATAAACATCATCGACTTAATTACATACTATCCTTGTTAGTATTAATAAAACAATATTCCATAAACATCCTGTTACCTGTTACACGAGTATCATTTACCACTTGACATACGTATTATTAAATAAATAGCGCAATTACGAGTCCGTTGCGTATCGTTGGTTTCTTCAAATCGCTGTTCATTATGAGAAAACGAAAAGAACCGCTAAGATCTCCGCTCGAGAACCGGATGAAAATGCAGGCTGATAATCATCTCGGTAATTCTGGCACGCACGCGACGTAACAACGTCTTATCCGAGCATCGATGAAGAAGTCATACGTTCTCTATTCGTCGGAACGTCGCGCGTCTGTTACTGGTCTTTCGGTCCGCCCGGAAGAAGCGCGAGTGACCGTATTTCAGAATTACAGTCGCGACAGGATCGACGGTAAATATTTGTGCCATTTCTACGCGAAGGCGTACTCCGCCCCGGGCGCGGTACGCGTGTAATTCCGAAATTTATGGGGGATGACCGCGCCGAACGAAAGGGTACGGGCGTACGTCACGGGATCAAAAGATACCCGGGCTACGGGTTTTTGACGGCGGCAAAAAGGGGGACCGTGGAACGACGCGCTTAAGGCGGAGTCGTTACCGCGTAAACGACCTCCGCCGAAACGGCGGGGTGGAATCTTTTTGCCGCTGCCTATAACGGCATGCGTCGCGCACGAATGCAAACCGCTTATTAACGCAGCCCGGGGAAAAATCAATTTCCCAGCGGCACGATGATTTACTCTCTCAAATCGTCCGCTAAATGAGCAGCAGCTAGAGCCCCGCTTCATCTCGGATTAAAGCTTGTAAATCACGCCGCTATACTTCAACCCGCTGTTAATGCGCGATTTATCTTGCACGTGTTTGCTTTAGAGTTTAGGCAATCGCTTTTTTTAATTTGGAACGAAGCTCTATTATACCGAACATAATGCACAAAAGAACTTATAAGAGAAACTTTGTGAATTTAGATTCAGCTGTTTAAGCAATTAAAACAAGCATACATATGTAATTTCTTTTACAGAAAAATAATCGTAGTTGTAACTTTTGTAAGAAAGAATTTTATCAAATCAAAATTTTTTAAGCAATGAATTATTTTACGTGTTTCATATAAAATGATTTGACGTGAAACATAACCAAAAGCGTTTGTTGTTAGTCAATAAAGAATGACGCACTTAGAAAATTGTCGAAGTTAATTATGCAGTCTACTTTGCAAACTTTCGTCGCGTAACAGGCGCGGCCCGACAGGCTGCTGCACCTGTCTCGCCGTTGTTATCGGGACAATAATCGATTTATCTACCCGCCGGACAAGGGGGGTTTCTGTCTGGTACGAAGAGAACACGCCGCGCGTCTATACGAGGTTGTTTTCGCACTAATTGCTTTCATTTCCAAATTACGTTATGCGCCGAGAGAGCCTAAAAGCGGGCAGTACAGCAGACAGTGACGCCGAAAGTGCGACGGCATCTAGGCATATAGTGGGTGCAAACTTCGTCAATATCACTGTCAGCATAATGACAGAAAATCACGAAAATTGCCATCGTCGTTCGTGTTAATGTTTCGTCAATGTAAATATTGATCGGTCTAAATTAACTTATCGATCTAAATTAACTTTTCTCGCGACGATTTAGCAGTGATAATTGCGGATAATCAGTTAATAGAGGAATAATAAATTGCAAAGCGAAAATGACTTTCCTCACATTCACATTGCACAGCAATGCCTTTTTGCGATTTTCCACGACTTTATTGCATAAAACCTTTTTTTGTTTATTATCGTAAAATTATTATAATCGACTATATCCTCTGGCCGGTTTTTTTTCTCTAAAGCGATGAACGCACCGCTTCGGAAACAGCCTCGCAAATTCCGCTCCACCGGACGCATTCCAAGAGCGACAAGTTTCGCCCCACCGAGCGTCTCCTGGAGCACGACAAGGGGCTCTCCCCCAGTTCCAATTTTGGAATGGACACGAAATTCCCCGCGGCCTCTTTTATTTACTTCCCGGCAACCCGGCTAAAAGCGCACGTGCTCCTTTCCGGAGACTCGCGGACAAAGAATCGTATTTTTAACCGCTTCTCGTTACTGCACCTTGAGCAGCACCGCGGCGGTGCCCGCTCTCCCGTCGAAATTTCCTCGTTACCCGAGCTTTATGTCGCGGACGTTAAAGAGAAATATGAACGGCTTAAGAGCTCCCGTTAGGTACACGACCGAAGGAAAATGAGCGCGAGGCGTGCAATACGGCGCGCGCGATTCCGCAACGATGAGCCTCCGTCTCGTAACTCGCTGATGCTGGGAGCAGCCTGTTCGACACTCGGATAATGACTCGTCCGCAATTTTCCTCAGGTTTAATCATAACATTACCGAGAGCGGTAAGGAACATCTTGCATCTCTATTTATTAATAATATTAAAAATTCCGTATAAAAAGTTTGTGCATTTTTTAAATATTCTTTATTTATGTCGTCGTCATTTTATTTTATAGTTTTGGTATTTCGAAAGATATATTGATACTTTCAGCATTTTCTCATATTACTTCACATTAAGAAAAGTGACTCGGTTTTCAAAGCAATAAAAAATATAAGTAGAATAAAACGAACGAAAGAAATAAAAAATGGAACGAAATTGCGCTAAAACTGGTCCTAATAATGTGGCTCGTAACTACAAACGAACGGAAAAAGATGATGAAAGGCCTGGGTAAATATTGTACTCCGGAAATACAGTAAATTGGTTTCAAATCCCACGCGCGCGCTCTCAATTGTTGAGCGCGTATCACAAACATTTTTCGGTTCCCTAAAACTGGAAATTTAAAAGTCCGACCGCGGCAGTAATTGTCATGCTCGATGACCCGCGATGGCGCCAATTGCGGATAATTGAATTCATGATCATACTAGCGCGACTATAAAGCCCCTGCATTTTCCTGTTTGAACGATAATCTGTTTTCGTTGAATATTCCGTTCCCTCGCTAACGTTATTCCAATATCGATGCGTTTGCGATATTGATTGCGCGCTTTATGTATTTTTCATGCAAAAACTTGAAATATTAAAAAGCTTTCATTGTACGAGTTAAAAATTACGCGGTCCTTAGCGGTACAGAAATAATATACTAGCATTTTTCCACCAAATATTTTCTCACCATTTCCGTACTGTTCATGAATTAATAAAATTTATCAGAACATATAATACGTAATGTAGTACGTAAGAGATGTAAAGTTAAATGGTAATTTTTTTTAAATTCATTTAAGTCGATAAGTGAAAAACAAATAGTCGCGTCACGTTTTGGTCGATGAAATATCGTTAATAAAATAAAATAATAGCTTTTCCGTTTTATCTGTTGCGAGAGAAAATATTGTTCAGTTTGCGGGCAGAGAAAATACACATTACGAAAATATTCAAATGAACTGAAGTACGTTAACTCTCGGCGTTGTTCCGCGGATTTTGGGATTCATGGTCGGCATCCCGCGACGCGGCGCAACTGATAGCGTAAAGAAGAAACGGTGGCACAATGCATGGACGCGTACGAAAGGGAAAGGGGAAGGAATCGAAAATCGCCGTGTGCGCTTTGTCACGACATCCGTGAGACGTACCGGCGCCAGCACGAGCATAACGACCACTCCCTGCACCACCGACACGACGTAATATATCCATGCTCATACGGCCTTGAAGGGCCACGTTCGTGTGCCGTAGCAAAGTTTGAAAAATAGTAGTCTTCTTTGTGCGCGGGTACGCTCGCCGCGCGACTTCGCAGACGCATCCCGGCGAGCAGACATCAAAACTATCCTCTGGGAAATTTAAATGAGATTCTAATATATTGTAGCGAGGAAAGAGAAGCAAGAGATATGTACATTTTGACGCAAGGGCATGCGGGGATTGCGGTAATCTTCTGATATAAGATGAATTCGATGAATGCGTCACGGGAATGTCACGGAAAATATCTAGATCGTATCGAGACACGTATATTTTAAAGTAACCAAGATGATCGTGCAGTAGCGTGTACGCAGATCTTTTGAGGAAGCCTGTCGTCGAAAGCTTCTCCACCTCGATGACATTTCGCCCGAGATAACCCAATTTGCTTTCTCCCTTTACCGAAAGAGAGAGAGAGAGAGAGAGAGAGAGAGAGAGAGAGAGAGAGAGAGAGAGAGAGAGTTGTCACAGATGAATGAGGAAGCTTGACCTTCTTGGCGCATGACCCCATGATCGTGACAAAATGCAGATTCGTGAACACTTTCTTTTGCGTGTCTGACAACCCCAAAGGGCGCTCGTCCCTCCCAGCTCGTTTGTCGTTGTAGCCAAGGAGATCATTCATTCCGCAGTGAAATCACGTTGCCGAAAGTTCTGTTTCTTATTCTTGGCGCGGAACAACTAGAAGATCGCCATACGGATTCCTCAAGAATAACAAACTCGCGACTTCTTGATTTGTACCATCTCGTTTTCGAGAGTGTAGGAATATAAGGATAAACAATGAAACAAGAGGTGAAGAATATCTAAATAGGAGAAAAGAAAACTGAAACAATATTAATCACGAAGAAAAAATATCCTATCGCGAGCTGTATGTGTGAGTGTGTCAATATCCGTCAAAAAAAAAGAGGGAAAAAGCACAGAGAAGAAAGAAATCAATGCGATACTTTCTTTCTTCATTGTTTCGTGAAACTTCAAATACGAAAGAACCCTCGTTGGCCGTGTTGATCTCTCCTCCGTTCTGTTTTCGAAGATGCAGAGAGGCGGAAAGGTACGTTCAGTAGCCAAGGGCAAGCTGACAAATGGCAAAGATTTAAGCGGCGCAACCGCCGGCGCGCGCGCATTTTTCATCAGCGAGAAAAGGGCGGCGCGCTTGCTGCGTTAAGTAATTGCATCCCGACGTTCGCTGAAGGTAAAGGACGGGGACGGTCAGAGAGAAGAGCGGAGAATGAGAGGAGACGTGAGAGGTGGGGAACCAAGTTGGAAGTAAGCTGCGAAACCAGTTATCGAATTTCGCGCAGAATATCGGGAAGATCGCAAATCTAATTTTCTGAAGAAATCCTATCTTTACGATCGCACAGCGTTTAATTCCTAATCTAAAGTGCATCATAAAAAAAAGTCGCGCAACTCAGGCATATAATTTCATTCGCAATAGATAACGAACGAATTGCCCGAGGTGACTCGAGAACAATCGAAGTAAACCCTTCTCGTGAGTAGGTATTGAAGTCACTCGACGATTTTAACTGCGTCCATCTATATTGCATAAAATAATTTACAAAACATATAAATAATGTCGATCAGTCTTCAACATAAAAGCCGTGTCTAATTCTACAATGGGGAATAATAATTTTAATTTGTCGCGCATCTGCCTCGAGCGTCGTCGTCGATACGCTATATTTATCACAGCGTCGCAATCAAGCAGAAAGCAGCGTGACAAAATCGTTTTGCCTCACGGCGTATCCCCTCCGTTTTCCATCACCATCACATTTTACGAAAAGCGAGAAACATCAGGGAAAATAACGATAACTAGGTCTCATCCATTTTCTACGATTTCGACCGCGGGAGCGGGAAAGTTCTTAATATGACCCCCGTCACCCGATCGCCGTTTCGCGCGGCAGCGGCGGAAGAAGATAACGGAGGTGCGAGAGGAGGAAACGAGCGGCTTAGACCCCGCGATACGGTAATATGAATTTCGTAAGGGGGGCATTAACTTCCGCAATAAACGCCGCCAAGAAATTAACGGTAAAGCGCAAGAAACTTCGCCGCGCGGCGGAACTATTAAACTGCGCCGGGATATCGCGCGCTACTTGGACACGACAGTGCGGCCCGTGCAATCCGTTCTCGTGGAACGGGACGATCACATAATCCCTTTATTAAAACGCGGATTACTGTTCGGCGTTTGAAATGTAGACGTTTCATTATTCCTCGTGCGAGAAACCGACAGAATTCGATGATCGAGCACTTCCGCGAAATTGCGTCTGATTTGGAGATTTTCAGAAGTGGAATGTATAAAACGCGTGTTGAGTTAATTGGAGTCTGCGTCTGATGCATATATAGTATAATTAAAATCTCTATACGTATATATCATGTATTTAAGACAAGATCGTTCTCAGTATCTGAGAAATAAAATGAAACAAATTGCCCGATCTAAATTAATTTAACTTCCACCGTTTGTGTGAATAGAGAGCTGTGTGTATGTATGTTTTATGAGCCACTTCTCGTTACTTTTCAATACACTGTGAACTTTTACCGCGCAATGAAAACATTAATTTTTTATGCAGTACAGAGGTCACACAAGAGCCTGGTAATTGGAACGACGAAACGCGAGTCGCAGATGTTTGTCTGCAAGATGGGCGAAACAGTTATTACCTCGCATTTAACGTGGAAAGGCAGCCAATTAGCCGTCTGCATCGCGTCGAAGAAAACGCGACTCTTAGGTAAACGCAAATAAGCGACTCGGGAATTTCACGAAGCCCTGCCTGCCGAGACGGACGGTCTTGCGTATAGAACAAGGAATGATACAGAGAGCGAGGAATCGTAGAGAAGGAAGGAGAACGCAGACAGGTAAAACGGAGCGGTGGAAAATCCGAGAGGAAAATCGTAGAGAAGGATAGAGCCGTCTGTGAGACGGATGTAAAAGAGAAAACGCAGTTCGTCGCGTTTACATTTAATTAATTAGTCGGTCAACGTCGAGCATCCACTGCGGATGTGGAGAAACGAGCGAACGCTACCGCGGGCGAGACACGTTTAAACGCGTTTCTTTCATCTTCCTTCGTAAAGTTGACGGTTACAGACATCAGCCGCATGACGTTGCTGCGAGCGAGGATTTATCTCGTTTGAGTAATGAAGGTACGCCAAAAGTGAAAGTCAGGTCGCAAATGAGAAAGGTATAGACGCAATTAATGTAGCAATCGCGATATTGAACGTTCTCATTATTCTCTCGTTTCCTTGCTCTTAAACCTAAGCTGTAGGATATTTAATAAATAATCAGTTCACTTCAAGAAGTGTTTTCTCGTCATGCGCCAAGAGAAGTTTTATATTTTATACGTAATTAACTGGAAGTAATTGTTCATTAAGTTATTTAAAAACTTATTTCCGAACCATTTTAGCACGGAGATAATTATAAAAATTAGGATACGCCACGACAGTGTATGTCTCTTGGAAGGCAAACTCAACCGTTGCCTATTTCGTTGTAGAGGATAGTGTTGGAATTTCCGGTCACATCTTCGGGAAACGACTTCCCCGTGTGTCTTCAAGTAGTTTCCAAGCGGCCATTAATGCGTAACGGAGTCATTAAGCGAGATTCGTTCCTGGAGGTCGACGTTCCTTCCGCCGTGTCGCAGCTTTAAATGCGTCATAAAATCATTCTTGATTACGACCTTCCGTATCCTACCATATGCGTCTAACAATTGGCGATCCTGATTAATGCTTGCGTTTAACGCCAGACACACAAGTCTTTTAAAGTATACTCGTATCCGAAAAAGGGAATGTTGTAATCTCAATTATATTAACGCTAATCTCTTTATGTAACGGTGCATTTTAGAAACGTCTGAATAAGCAGTACGCTTCAAGGTGATTCTGATGAATCATGTAATAATACGGGATCCATTTCTACAAGAAATAGATTTTACATGACGTTTAAGCGTTTCGCGAGGAACGTATCTTTCGCCGAACGAACTTTGCCATTGCACTTCCAACGAAAATGCCCACGCACGGTCGGATAGAGCGCGGATGTGCAATTAGTATAATGAATTCGCCCACGGAATACTCACGGTTCTGTCGAACGTATCATTAATAAACGCCTCCGTCAGGAGAACACGCACACCTTCACCTCCGTCTTTCTTCACGAAGCGCGAAGTTCGATGTCGAAGCAACGAACGTACGCGTTTCTTTATTTCAACTCGCTTGGGGACAACTCCGTCTCTTGAATAGTCCACCAACGTTTGCCGAAATTTACTCTCCCGCCTCCGTCTTCGATCCTATGAGTAATTAGAGGGAACTTTATCGTCGGGAGCTCCACCTTTCGAATTTAGCTCGCTGTCGCGTTTGGGCGCGCGGTGAAGTTACTCGCCCCTGTAGAAAACGCAAACTTTTAATTTATTTAAAACCCCCGACGGTAAAGAGAAAAGGAGAGGGAAAGCTGAAGAATCTTCCCCTGCGCGGGAGAGCTTGGGCCCTGTATATCCTCTAATGAATTCTTATTCGATCTCGAAATTACTGAAGTCGCGAATGGACCCTGTCGACGCGCACACAAACATGCCTATTCCCCCCTTCCTATTCGCCGTCGAGGGAGCTGAAAGCCGCAGGGGCATCGGAGAGGCCGTGAAAAACGCCCTCCTTAACTTAAAAAAAAAAAAGAAAACCGAAGCCGGAGGGGCGCACGTATCAGAAGTTACGTTTATCAGGTAAAACGCGCGGTAGTTTTCACCCACGGCTTCCATCCTCCCCGTTATCCCTCTTCGCTCCCCACTTTTGTGACTCATCCGTCTCCTGATTTTATACTTTGCTTTCATCTCCTCCGTATCTCTTCTCCTATCTCTTCTCCGTACGCCCACGATCGTTTCACGGGCATCGATCGCGAGCCTACGCGACTCTGAAGTCCCTGGTGAAGAGCGCGTCTCGGGTTTCCACGTGGATTAACTTTCGGAAACGGAAGCCTGTCCTGGAAGATTACGTTCGCGCGAGCCGGAAGAAGTCAAACTTTCATGTAAAAACACGCCGGGTTAATATCGTGCTCCGATTAAAATAAATCGAGATCCCATTATACAAGGACGTTTCAAATAACAAAATTTCAAATAACTTATTTTGCAATGTGAAATGCATTTGCGATTATATAAAATGCAAATCTAACTTGAACTAGTTTTCTATTTTCTATCTCTGTTGGTTGCTCAGAATATCAAAGAACACTTAAATAAAATCAAATACCGTTATTAAATCAAATATTTCATATTTTGTTCATTTTAAAATATCTATCTGTCATATGTAACTTTTTGCGAACAGCGACGCTTAAAGATTCAGAACGATAAATTATTCTTAACGCGACTTTTTAGGAATTTTCACGAGGGCATATTTTAATATTTAATTCCTACGCCTTTCAAGACGATTCAATTTTGTCGAATAATTACATCGACGTTTTCTTTCAGCTAGACGAGAGCAATTCAATTTCCATAATCCCCTCGTGACTCGTACGCGTACGCAGCAAATATTAACGCGCGAAATTTATATCCAATCTAAAAGAACCGCCAAGAGTCCCCACATTTCTTTGAAGGTACTAGACTCGCACAGAATTTAATACCGGTGCAGCGAAACCAGCAGATGCGGTAAAGGAGCTGCGCGATTTACCGAATATACCGTGGACGTTTCCCCATCTTGGCAGCGAGCAATCCGCTAATACATTTCTCGACATCATCCACCGTGTATTAAGTGAGATATGAGCTTCTTGCGCGTCTGCCGGTGCTGCTTTCCGTTTGACATCAAAGTGGATACATTGCGCGTCTGTCCCTTCCTCCGGCTTTCTTCTTTTTCACTTCTTTTTCTTTGTATCCTTTCGCGTGGAAGGCAACGAAAAATTATTTCTTGTATTAACCCTTTTATATTTAATAGAATATATGTTCCGTAAAACAAATAAATGAAAAATAATTTTCACAATATTCGTATGTTTATGAAAGACGAGAAGTTAAAAATAGCCAAAGTAATAATTAAAAAAATTTATTACTTATACACATCTTACATATACGATAACAAACCACCAAAGAACTTCTAACTGTTGCCACTTATTACTGAGTAATAACTATTCTTGATTAATGATAAATAAAAAATGCGAGTTATCTCGTCATCGGTTCCTAACGGTGGAATTTTAATGAAAATAGTATTAAAGAAATGCTTATAATAAATAAAGTCTCCGGCTTTATCTTATTTATTTATACAATCTCAACTATAATAGAACGATAAGATTTATTTCCTTCATACGTGTATATTTAGAGAAAAAATAAAACAATCTTTCCTGATAAGATCAACGAAGCAAGATCGAGCAAGATTAATTTTCTCTGCATTCTATTGTCAGAGATATCGACAGTTTCATGGATTGTGTGCAACTGGCTTATCAGAAATCAATTACTAAATCATATTGCGTTTCAAGTACCATGAAAATTTTTAAACGTGCTTCAACGAACACAGCCAAAACGATAAAGAATGAAATGTGAAATAAATTAAGATCGATGGATTCAAGTTCAAGCTACGTTATGAAATAAAACATTTTAAATATCTCTCGCGTGATTATTTAAAATTAATTGTTTAAAATGTAGTGAATCTCATTAACGATCTCGCAAACTAAATAATTAATCGAGAATAACTTACAACTTGATAAATTGTGATACACGATATTCGTTTAAAACTTCAAACGCAACTATTTGAATCATAAAAGCAGTCTTACTAATTTTAAACTTTATTTATTTGGTAAGGTATTTCACTCGCCAAGTCACATATATGGTCACGCGACATTACAAACACGGTCGTAAACTCTGGTATTACCACATAACACCCATAAAAACTGTTTCTTGTTCAATAATATCTTCAAACATACATATCAACGTGTCAACAGAGTATCTCAGCTTCAAGGTCTAGAGGTGTAATTGATAACAGCACAAAGGAGAAAGGAGATTATCATGATCGTAATGGACGACATGTTAGACGTGCCGTGATTTCCAAAATCACGTCCTTGCACTATCACCACTATGTCTTTCTCATCTAATATCCAATTCAAGTAGTGAAAAATATCCGCGTACACCCCTGGCAGCAGTGGCTTAGCACACCCCTCGCCACCCGAAACGACACCGGTCAGAACACCTTTGCAGACCATCCCGCCGCCGGAATCACCCTGGAAGATTCAAAAAATTGTATATCAGCAATATAAATCACGTTGGTCATGAATACATGCGTAAATATATACGTAAATGAATAAGAAAATACGTTACTTGACAAGCGTCTCTTCCACCCTCTAGATAACCAGCACAAAACATTCCCGGTGGCAAATCTGTTACGTTTTTGAGCAGTTTGCGACATTCGTTTACGCTTCGAATAGGTAAATCCACGTACAGCAAGTCGGGAGACGTTATTGGGATATTCTGAAATATTTTTAACGTGTTGTAATGACTTCCTAATTCAAGCAAATTTTCCTGCGGTTAAAATATTTTGCTGTATACTCACGGACGATTGATAACCCCAACCAGGTACCTGGCAAACTGTCTTGGGTACGGGTGCGTTCCCTGGCAAGGGCACACTACGAATTTCCGGAGTAAACTTAAAGGGTTGCGACAGCTACAAAAATCAGACGTGAATTACGCTTATTCTAGAAGTCACACGAAAATGCGGCAAATAACGGTTGATTTGTAAAACCATCGTACTTTCAAAACGGCAACGTCATTGTGCAAGGTTCTAAGATTAAATTTCGGGTGAATTCTGATAGTCACAACGCCCCTTTCCTGTCGATTCGTTCTGTTGTCGGACAACTTTACTACTCCTCCAACCACCATAATCGTCCATGGTTGTATAACCTTTCCAGACCTATACGTAATTAATAACTCTATTTATTTCTATTCAGTAATAATCTGTAGTTTAATTTAATTATAGATCTAAATACTTTCTCCGCGCTTCTTTACTAATCCACTAATGTGTACGATATATAAATTAATTAGTTGATCGATGTTTTACACAAAGAATAATTTTTCAAGAAGATAACAGAGATGTAGATTATAATATGTCAGATCACTGAGATATAGCTGATGGTATTTATCGCAAAATAACAAAAAGTTATAGAAGCAAAGTTGGTAACAATATTAAAGTAGCGAGATCTACAATTCAATTTATGATGTCCGATGATAATGATCGAGATTATCTGATCATTATCAACGAGAACTTGAACTGATTTGAAATCATTGGCTTACATATACATGCAGTGACCTGCAGTTAGGACTAGAGAAGAGCTAATCAAACTTCCGCCGCAAAAGTGCGTTTTGGAGTAGCTGCGCATTAAAGACACCTAAAAATAGCATTCCTTTCAGACATGCATTAAATTGAAATTGTCAAAAAATATTACCTGATAAGGGAATTGCTTCAAAACGGCCTTTGTGCCATTAACTATGCGACCAGTCAAATCGAAAGTCGTTGGCGTCATGTCAGGAGGAATATCGTCAGGAAGAAGATCGGTTGGCGAGCCTTAACGCACAAATTATAATTGTCATTATCGTTGACGGTGCACACATCGTGTTCTCGCAAGATAAAATCTAAATTGCACGACAAAGATGGATTTATTGAGAAGAACGAGGCTTATAATCCCGGGTTACTGCGACGCATGAATTAGATATTCGTTACGGGCGTAAAAATTATTTTCCAGAACGTGCACGGCCCGCGCGATAATTATCGGCGAGCTTAATGAAAAACTAATTAACCGTCGCAATTTTATCCGAGCGCGATTAATATTCTATCAACCCCCGATCTTGTTGCGAGTGCATGCTGCGCATATTTTGATTCGATAATGCATACTAATGTACCGTGCAAAATTGCTCGTTGCCCACGGCTTGAATATCTCCCCGGTTTCAAAAACAAACAAGAATAATAATCAGAAGCGAGCACGTGTTGCCCCGCTTTGCGATTCACGAAATCAGTTTAGAGACCGAGACATACGAAACCTTCTCTCTTTTTTACACTTACCATGGACGAGATATAGAATCGTCAGAAGCACTAATAGATGTAACGTAGACCGCATTGTTCTCCACGATTCACGAAGGTTCGTCATTTAGTCACTACCACAGAACGACTGTCTGACTGTCGCTAGCAATCGCGGGATAAAAATTCGTTATCGGATCCACGCAGCCGAGCAAAGCCTTTATCGTAGCTTTATCCGTTATCGGTTATCGGTTATTATCTCGGGTTAATTGAGATTGGATTCCACGTCCATTTACATTATATCTCTATACGCACTCATGGAAATTCCAGTATTACCGCAACTCTCGAATTCTTTTCTGCAACTTTTTTTTTTGCAATATCACACTTTGCACAATGTCATAGTTTCATTTCCGATAAATTTTACTGAAAAATTTCTGTCGTCAAGAGTTTTTTTTTTCTTTATCATGCCAATTTTGATTAGTTCGCCAGTGCTTCCTTTCTCTTTTCACTAAGATAAAACGTCTATGATTATGATAATAAGTTACAAGAAATAGGAGGAGCAGCGATAATATCGGCTCATAAAAAATCACACCGCTATATATATGCAAAATTGCGACGCCATCGATAGCGGTTTGAAACGATACTCCCGACGTCGAGGGATCAGGCGAGGCCACGAGCGCGACAATTCTTCCGGAAGCCAATGAAATTACCAAGTAGGATAGATAAAAATGTCCTGGAATTGGCAGAATTTTTGAATTCCATCCCGGAGCCGGACGAGATATCGGGCATCAACGACAAGGGCGATCCGGGGATAATGAAATTCCGGAACGGAGGCTATTTCCGGCGACTGCAGCGGCCGGCTGCAGGATATTCATCGAAGACGGCGTTAAACTGCGAGTCGTGCGAGTATCCAATATGCAAAGTGGTTGGTGGCCGTTCAGTTCAACCACTATTGATGTAAATTATCGGGATATCGTTGTTCCTTCCTTCACTCTACCCCTTCTTCCCTTAACGCCATGTGGTGGAAGATCGGGAGCCATCGACAACGAAAAGAGAGATAAGGAACGACAGATGTGGGGGAGGAGAGAAAAATATTTACCCGGAAAAGAGGAATAAACGTAAAAAAAAATTAATGAAGAAACATTTATAGATAATGTTAGAATAGGAAGAAATATAGCACATCTCATTTTTTCTTACAACCAAGTGCGATTATATTTCTGTATTCTATATACTGTTGTTCAGATAAAATATTAACCTTCTGCTCAGTGCAGTTTTCTTTCTTGTTTCGCGCGTTGTATCACTTCTAAAATTTTATATTTGAGTATCGAGTACATTTTGCAACATTTTTGCGTGCATTACAAAGTTTGAGCAATACTTTTATATGTACATACTTTTTATTATTTAATTATAAATCTCGTTTTTTCAGTTCTTAAAATTTGTGATTATATTTAATGATAATGCAAACGTCTTCCCGCAGCTACAAATATATTTATTATGTGATAAATTTAAATAATTCCATTTGAAATCATTACAGAAAGAATAAATATTACATTAGCTTGATAAAGATGAAGCGAAAATAAAGGATATATCGCGAGTGTATGATGTTCTAACTGTAAATGACGAGATATCTCCCGAGGATAATGAGAGATTCAAATTCAACGATACGATAGGTAACGGGGGAGGCAGAGGACGAAAGGGAGAGAGCGGAGAGATATCGCCGAGAGGGGGCCGGCGAGCGGGATAGAGTGTATAGGGCTGATAGGAGTCGCCATTACCCATCCCCATGTTAAACCAGCCCCCGCGTACAGAGACACGCAACCCCTGTGTACAATCTCCGTGTGTCCAACGGACCCCGTCGAGGAGCCCCAGGCGTTGCGTTGTCTACCGCAGAATCGCCATTCGATCGGTCCACTCGGAAGCATGCCGCGATCGTACATACGCATCGGACGTACCGTTCGGTTTAATACCAGCTCGGGGTGGTAGCCGGGCTGGCCGGCGAGCTAACAGCGGCCGACAAGCTCGTAATTTAGCCCTCTCTCGGGCCCAGGTATAGCTGGCGCGCGAACGAACCCTTCCTTTTCGTCCAGCAAAGCTACGCGTTTGCCACGTTACGCAGGTAGGAACATCACGAGCGGCAAATTAGATTTATCCGCGAGCGTGCTAGTCAACGTAGTTGGCTATTGGGGGCAACTATGCGGCAACAATACGAAATCCACAAGCACAGATTATATAGCATCCCGGGCTGAAAGGGATTTGCGAACCTATGCGCGCGTAGTAGGTATGCTTTTGATGTATTGATACTTTATCGCAATCACGACTAATTAGTAGCGCGCGTCAGGGAGAATAGGAAGATAAATAAATGGATGCTCTGAATATATCCCTCTTTGGGATATCGGCTCTCCGCGGAATTATTGCGGCGAAACGCACTCGCCGTGCTTGTGTTACATGGTGCATATATGATGCGTTGTGTGCACCACGAAGAAACGTATGATCCGCGAACTGGAAAATTACGCGAACAATTTAGATTTATAAGATGCACGAAGTAACTATCATTTTTTATATGAGTAAATAAATGTATCAGAAATTAAATGAAGAATAGCTTTCTCGGACAAACCTTTGTCACATATTGCTCAGCATTTATTCACATTGGTGTAAATTCACGTTAAACGTCAAATGTTTAATTTCTGAGTACAAACATATACTCGTACTTCGAGTTTCAAATAGTAGTTATAATTAACAAGTTTTCAACAGACCGGTACTTCTGAAACGCACTACGGGGCGAAATAAACACGTGAATATGTAAATGTATATAATACTCGTGCGAGCAGAGTATCAAGACAAACCGACGAAATGCATATTCAAACAAAATTTAAATCCCATCTTGATTTTTCATGGTACGTTCCCGAACGGCGTTTCGTTCTCCCCCTCATATCTCTCATTCTCTCTTTCCGTCTCGGTCTATCCCGTGTCGTTTTACTCCGGCGCAATCTCCCTTTCTATCTCTCTCTTCTCCTTCGATCGTCCTCTCCCGCCGCCTCTCACCTCCACCGTCACTTCATTTCTCTCTCCTTCTCTCGTCTCTCTTTCCCCCCCGAGGTGGCTTTCCTTCTGGGTCGGGACGTGCCACCTCTTCTTCGCTTCTCTCAGCCGCGTCGCGGAATCATTCTCGATGGAACCGTGGATAATGTTTATGGAACGCGTAATGATAAGGAATGCTACCTACGACCGATGGTCACGATCGCGCGAGCGGAGGCGGCGGGGTTGTAGTCTCCTCGCTGTCCTCGGACTATTATTTAGTCACGGAAAGCGGGCGCAATTTTGCATAGCTAATGCCGCCGCATCTTCGCTTCAACAGATCCGTTGCAGTCATTGATTCTCGTTTGCCGTTTAATAATTTATCAAACTACATATTATGGTTTTGTCTTATCCCGTCAACGATTTATTGCTAAACGCGCGAATTTATCTCCTGTATTTTTATAATAGACTGTACAACAATCACTGATTTTTAGTAATGATAACGATCGGTAAATCTGTATTTCGATTATCGAAATACAGATCATCGAAATCATCGATACGCGATCATATCTTACAATATTATTCTAAACAAATTAATTAATAAATATATAATTTTATATCACACGTATCTTATCACTTATTGTCATTTATCGATTTTTATCCGGTAGCTTAGTTGCGATGTTATTAAAGAAGAAATATGTACTTGCGCGCGATGCACCGGTATGCATTTCTCGCTGCCGGGCAAGGGCGACCTTGGCAAACTAGCGAATCCGCGTTTCTATTCATTCGATCCCTTCGGGAGGCACCGTTCCACGTCACGGAGAGACGAGAATGATAACCTTGACTGCAATGCAGCCAGTTAAAGGGCCGTTCAAGGTCTACCAGACGGTTACCTGGGTTCTATATCGTCTGGTCGTCGCTATAACGCTTCGCCAAATGGAGAGACTCCGAGACGGGACGAAGCCCTTTTCCAATTTCACGCGAACGCGGATCGCGCCGCCGCGTTCTATACTCGGGAAATTACATGGCCTGGCACTGAAATACCAGACTAGGTGGTGTGTCTCAAATGCGCAGCGTGCACTTCATCCGCAATGGTCTGTGAAAACGGAAAGAAGAGGCGCGGCGCGACGCATTAATAGAGATTCCTGTACGACGCCGCGCGCACGGCAATTTAAGTGGTATTTAAAGAGGGTCGATCTTAAATCAAGCGCATCATTACGCATCCGTACTACTTACTTATCTGCGGTTACTTCTTCCGCGGTTACTTCAAAGAGGTAATTTTCAGAAGATGAAGTTCGCGGGATTCGAAAGCGGTAAGATGCTCCGAAGTAAACTGACCGTATTTTTATGAAACTGCTATGTTGATCCCCATATTAACCCTTGGATGCAAAAAAGGGGTTTTAAGAATCTTACAATATTTACTTTCTTGCATTACTCTTTCAATGCCTCCAACAGACTTTTCTCTTTTTTTGAGCAATTTCCAGAGAAACTTAAAGCTATATCTCTCGACAGTAGTCAATTTAAAATTATCATTTTTGCAAAATTTATTAGGAAATTATACATTTAAGGGTTAAAAAGTACACTCTTCTAAAAGAGAGATATTATTCAATTAACTCTAAAGAGCAAAAATCTAAAAAGCTATTTTTGATAATAGTCCCTATACTTGGTCCTAATAATTTAGGGGAAAGAGAGGTTTGTTGACTGAAAAATTTCTCGAAGTTTTCAGATAATCATAAAGTAAATAAAAAGCAATCAAAATGACGAATTGTAACGACATTATAACGAGGACCTCACTAAATTTTCGCATCGCGCATGTTTCACTGTCGACTGTCGTAGACGTATAGATTATAGATCATTGATATTACTCGCTCTCTGGCAGTTCCTTTTAAATTCATGCCTAATAAATATATCGCTGGCTGCGCAAACTGAAACGAATACGCCGCACGAATAAGAAACATCGGCTCCAATGGCGCCTTACTCCAAAGTTAACTCTCTCGTACAATATTCGCGCGTCTCGCACGACCTTAACCCTCGGCTCGGAGTGGTGAATTTTTTATGCGATTTGCCATTTCCATCTGCGCGCGAGACAGCCGCGCTTTCGTTGCCATCTCGGAGGCGTTCCCGAATGCCTACTCGAAGCTTTTCTCGGCTGGCGTGAGTGCGAGTGACGTCTACTCGAGCTGATGGCGGGTCGGAGTAGATTTTTCTCTTTTTTTCTTCTTCCTTTCTGAGGCCAAAATTGGGTTGCGCGCCTTTCCCTAGGCTTCTCTCGCGGTAAAGTGGCTCACGTATGTCTCCTTGAAGGAAATTATGTCAAGTCGTCATTGTCGGTGCCATTAACGATCAGCACTTCTTCCTGACAAACTCTCTCTTCTCCTTTTCTCTCCTCCTTCTCGAGCTCCTACTTTGCAAGAAGACGGGCGCTTCGCGGTTCAGCCAAACTGTGCATATCGCATCACCATGAATCACCATCACGTACGAGCAAAAATAACGCTTACGTATCCCGACGAAATCGGCGTTCGCCCGAAAAAAAATTACATCCCATTGGCGATGCCGAAGATAACGTTCCAATTAGAATATCTCAGATATCTCCGTCGTGGAATTCTCATTACTTCGAGCACCCCGCGCGCCGCGCTGGCGTGTATAATTTCAGGATAACGGGAGAGCGCGATCTCATTGACGCAGCATCCAGACGCAGCACCTCTCTATGGCTTACAATTAGCGCGATTACAAGATACAGATCCAATACACGAGTGCTGTATATCATGCGGGATATTTCGTAGTATTAAGCCATTCAAATGACATAATTATTGCGATTATAGTTACTGCGATAAAATCAGTATTTCTGTTGTAGCTGCATTTAAATGCAGCTCTCTCTCTTTCTCTTTAATGTTACTTTATCTTAATCTAATTAACGATCAGTTTTCACGATAATCCTGGATTTGTAGTGCAACGGAATTGCAAGACTTCCATAGGATTCTACACAGGGATGACTATCATCCGCAAAAAAAATGTTAATAATATGAATTTTACGGGTTTCGCTATCACGTGGCGTTTTTACGATTTGCACGGGTAAAAATGCAGTCGTTAGAAATGTTTCCCGGATACTTTCGTGGCAGACTTCGAAAGGCCTGGCACGAAGTAACGTTTGGTCCGCGTCCCGTTAACGGCACGCGTTTCTTGCGACATCGCACCTTTAACCCTTTCGCGAGTAAATTATCCACGATATTTATGCTTAGGATTTCTCGCATTTGCGTTTTTATTTCGGCGGGCGTATCTTAAAATCGCATATTTAATTTCGTTACGCAGTTAATTACACGGTTAAGTGGCTATTCTATCGTATCTCAAGAATAAACGGAATAAATCTCGGGAGAGGAGGCGTGCGAGTATAGTTTAGAGGCTCAAAGTCACGGTTATTCTACCAGAGCGGACATAATGCAACGGAATAGCGTCCTGTCCTGTTATATTTATGCATCGCACTGTTAGATCGTAATCTCTTTCGCAGGTGTATATTCAAGATATAAACAACGTAATTTCTAAATCAATTAAAATAATTAAGGTAAGACACGTAGTCGGAAAGGAACAGCAAGAAAGCTGCGATAATTATTTACGAAAATAAAATTGCCAGAACACGAGCGTCGATGTTTTCGGCGCCTTCACGCGAGCCGAAATATTTTTCGCCGTTTACAGCTGGGTAAAGCCGAGACACGCGATGCGGTCAGCGTTCATGGGACCGTGGCCAGGCTCTCGTGCATCGCCGCACTCGCCCGCAGCCATGGCAACCGCAGTCGTGCTCTTCGTGTTACATAACCGGGAGCCTGTGCAGCCGTGACCTCGATCCCAGTCGGTGACTTCGTCTTCGACCACGGTCGAGGCACGTCTGTGCCCCCTTGCCCAGCACGCCGCTCTCCTCCTCTCCGTCACCAGCACCGCCGCCACCATCGTCGCGGGGACCAGAACCAGATGCCTCGGGTCGAACCACCCACAGACAAAACAACCACCTTCCACGACGGCCACGACCTTTTCGCCGGCTCCCGCACAGCCCGACTCGGTATGCAATGGCGTCTCGATTTTACGTAAGAGGCCCGAGAGGAGCGAAATTCATCAGAGGATTACCATTTTGCGACGCTTACGTCATCGTTTCTTGCTGATGACTTCGAATGCAAACCGGTGTGTTGCACATCGAAGAAGAATCGAGATTCCGAGATATTATTCGTCTGAAGAAAGCGTGCTTAAAGAGAGGATCCTTGTACGCGAAACGGGCGGTGTAATCTTTACATTTGCAAGGTAAATGTCGCGTCGCGATGTTACTCCCACGATCCACAGTCGTTCGGACAAAGTGGCTTTCGTTGAATCCAGAAGGGATTATGCACGGCGATCGGTCACGCCAATTTTTATTAGAGAATCCTTCCGCGAGAGGAGAATAGCGACTCATCGAATACCGCTGTTTTTACAACAGAAATCCTCGAGATGTGCATGACGTGCCTCGCGATCGTAAGTGTCCGTATGGCAATCTCTTCTTCTTTGTTGGCCGGAGTAATGTTCGACGTGGGTGCGTGTATGGGCAATCTTCTTGATGATGCGTGTCTAAGACGGAAATATCATGATCGCAATATCAATAATAACAGGCGCCAACATCTGTAGAATTCTCTAATGATGAAAATTGAAATTCATCACTACAATACGTCGCACTAACACCGCTTTTATACAGTATATCATTATGAAAAGAAAAATTTACAGGAAATGAAAAGGAAAAGGGGATTAAATGTATTAAATCGTGTTATGTCATTAATAATAGCCTGTTAAACGAATAGGTTTTCCTTACGTTTAGAGGATAAATCGAATCGATATTAATAATGCAAATGTTCTTCTGTCACTGTTTAGAAAGCAGTTCTTATCTACTTTTTATAGGTAGGATGGATAATGGTTCTTCTGCACGGATCTCAATTCCCGCCTCTTCCAGCGCTAATTCAATGTTTCAATCACCGCGAAACATAAGCGACATTGTCCCTCGCGTTTTTACATTCAGCCGAACGCTATGCTTTGTCGCGCGACAGAAAAGTCGCTTGTCTTTCCTTTGACATTTCCCAACTTTATTTGACGCCTGGAAAAACTTATCCTCTGTCTGTAGACGTCTAGCGTGTTATTGTAGATAATTTATCAGTGTCGCGTAGGATGAACGACGCGTATTTTCCAATATATATACTCGTATATAACATAACTGTCAATTCCCAAATTCGTAATGCATTGATGTATGAAGCTAATAACGTGCCAAGTGTATATAAAATTGTTTCGCATCGATGAGTTAAGTCAGAGATACGTTTCGTCACTCTTTGATACCGTCATTACGAAAACTCGTTTTCATAAATTTCATATTCGGTAGAAAGTTTAAATCGTTGTATCAAAAACGATTGTAGTATATTAATGTTAAAATTTGCAAACAGTAAAATTCGATTTATAATTTTATATTCAATTTATAATTATAATTTATAATTTATAAATTTGTAATCTTTTGCAATTGAGATGTCATAATTTATAAAGATTAGCCGCGAAGAATTTGTCTAATCAAGATGCCTCTCCCGCAGAGCAGACAATCATTTCGGGAAATTGCCGATGATAAGAACTTGAGTATATGTGAAAATGTATCACATATATAAGCCGCTCCCTATTTCGGAAATGTATACACCGAGCGTATATATACCAACTCGCGCAAATACTCGTTCAGGCGCAGCCTCCTTTATGAGACACTCCGGGAATAGCCGAGGTATAGCGATACTGCTTATTGTCCCTGCATTATGCCATAATAGAATCACTTTGTTATGGCAGGGCGATTACCTTCTCTCGTGTATCGGTTGATGTACGTATACGAGCCGAACGCGTCGTTGTGTATTCTCAGACGCTGGTTTCGTAACTTCGGCTGCAGATAGATATAATCGGACCAAATAATACTCTCCCGTGATTTCGCGATAACTAATCTGTAATCTACGATATTCTCAGCCACCAAGAAATTACATAATAAGCTTACTGTAATTAAGATTTGTTATATCGCGATGCTGTTTCAATCCACTGTAAATTCACTGCAAATTTAATATCAGAAAGCTTTTCCTCGATCATCAAATATCGCAGTCTCAATGATTACAACAAATTTTTAAACATGTCCTTATATAATTCACGTTATGTTATTTTTCAAAAAAGTTAGATTTACTGTCATATGTATAGATGATGTACGGAAAGTTGATCAAGATCCCGAAATAAGAAATGCTAATTAATATCTTAAAATAATGTTTATTAAGTCCGAATTTAAACGTTACCACGTCGCGTTTCATGGTACAAGAATTTAATTGCACAGTTCACTGTGACAGCCCCGCAAATGAAATGATAAATAAGATATGCGATAGGGAAGCGAAAGTACCGATGCGCGAATTGCACACCGGTTGCAGGTGCATCCGTACGAAAATGGCACCGAGGATCTTATCTCTATAGATCACATCGCGCTCAGCGACAGGCCGACGGACGGCAACAAAGAGGAGAAAGTCCGTCCAACCAGGGGTGAACGAACGGAACACGAGCCCGAATCCGAAACGGCATCACGGCATTTTCGAAAGCTCTTAGCCCTGTAATTAGTCACGCAACGAGCGTAACGCGGCTGCACGTACATCGCAGGCAACGCCTACGTGAAAATCACAAAAAATGATAACGTTGTAATCAACGATCTTTCGCTGATGAGACGCGTCTCTTTTCTCAAGCCTCCTTTATGAGTTTTTAAACGATTTACCGATCGATATCTCCCGAGCTTAATTTTTAACGAGGTACACGTTCGTTAGGAGCGTTTCATATTCATAGATTTGTGAGAAGTCATTAATGGAAAGATGTCTGGAATATGCACCGTGGAATTTATACGTATCGCACGACTGAATATTATTTCACGTGTTTCTTCGGTAATTCCCGTGATATTTACTCACATAAAAGTGCATAATAATAATTTTGGCAGCCCGTTTCGTGCCTGCGGTTTCCCGCAGCCGAGCTCGCGTAATACCCGCCACGTTGGATCTTTTTTCATTTTCGCCGGACAGCGGCGCGGCGTCTGGCGGTGCTACGCGGGTTTTATCCGAGGAATCAGACTGTGACGAACGCGGAGAATTTCATCCGGTGGCACATAGCAACACGGATCGAACCGGTGTGTGGGAATAATATGGTGTGCCATTAGTAATTTAATATAGCGGCGTCCTCCCCCCCCTTCGTCCAGGAAATATGCGATACCGCTGCACGTCGCCGCGATAGAACACGATTATTCGCCTGATTATTGGATTTTTTTTTCCTGTAGACGCGATCGTTATCCTTTCCTCTGGCAATAATTAGCGCGAAGCCTTTTTTATTGATGGAAACGATTATAATTATATAAATTAATATATACGCCGTTTCTCACTGAAAAGGATCCATAATGATCGTTGCGTATTCGTTTGATGTTTAAATAATATTTCAAATCTGACTAATTTGTAAAGGGGCGATTGTTGGCTCGACGATCGGTTAATCGATGAAGAAACTGTGCGTGCGACACGATAATTGATTCGCCTCCTATAGCAAGCTGCGAACGATCCGCTGTTGCCAATGACGACCTGACATGCAGATATATGGCATTCATACAAATGCATACATAAATCTACAACTGTCAGTGCCACGAATGTCGACGGCTGTCGGGTTTGTAAAGCAATCAGACGGGCCTCGAGAGCGTGTAATTTGTTCCAATTTATTTGTTCCTCCCAAAAGTTGTTATATCCTTCTTCTCGACAACGCTCAATTATGCGTTACGCGAATAACTTTGTATCGCAATGAATCGCACACGTTAAATATGTAACTGCACTATGCGCCACGAATTATCTCCGAAGGAAATGTTACGTGTCTAAAAAAAATTGTCAGATTGCAAAAACAAAATTCACAGTACGATCGCTCAAACTTTTGCATCGCATCCCGTTATAATGATGAGTTACGTTGTGCTCACAAGTGTGCGGTACATCACGATTATCAAGATGACGGAAATAGCTCCGCGCGTCCCTAGCACTCGCGGTCAATTGTGCGAAGTTACGTCATTAAAAGTTGAACAAAACAACAGGAACGTCGTTGCGCCCAGTTGCACGTAGAACGTAAATTGTAAGTAGTGATGCTGTCCCGCATACATACATGATAAACTGGCGCGCGCGCGCGCGACAGTGTACTCTGCAGCGCACAGTGAGCGAGAGCATTGTGACGATATGTGACGGTCGCGTTTATGCCACGGGGGCGAGCGTAGCCATTAATGTCGACCACATCCAGGAGCGCATCCCTGTTCCCCTCGACGACAGGGCGATCTCGCACAGCTCGCCCCCGCCGCCGCCACCAGCCCTTGCACAATATCACGGAATGCCGGACGCCCGGCTCCTGTAATGTAACATGGCCGGCCGTTTATTACGAGGCACGCCATAGAGTCAAGAGCAGAGCATATAATTGGCAGAGAAGCTGTGAGACGCTGAAGAGCACGTATTACGCGAAACGCGACCGTGTGCGTGCGCACGTGTGTGTGACATGCGTAAAATGCTTGCCCGGCGAAATGGGGTTTGATGAAAAAATATTACGAGGGGTAAAAATGCTTTTCGTTTCGTCTCGCGTTTATAAAAAAAAAAGGATGGGAAAAATCGAATTAGTTAACAACGGACTAAAATTTCAAGTTAAATTGACTGCCAAGAGAAAATCTTATAAGTTCAGTTATATTTTATAAAATTCTTGATTAAATGTTGAATGCAGACATATATAGTTTTATAATCATTCTCAACTAATTGTAAGTCGCAGGAAAAAAAATAAATGCTATTAAAGACTATTGTTTTCAAATGAGCGTGTCGTGAAGTATTTTGGATAAGTTTATCAAAAATTGCGAGCAATTAAAATTAAACGATTGACTGTAAAGCAGATCTCTTGGTACCGTGGATGAACGCGCGGACTCCGACTTGCAGCTTTAAGCTTGAGATCGCCGGACGAACGTATCGGAGAATGCAAGCGCGACGGAGATGACCGCCGCGGTGAAGGCAGATTCGTCTTAATTCGCGTGAAGAGCCCGCTCTCGTGGAGTTTTCGCCGGGGCTTAGCCCCGGCAACGGGATTACTCGAGGAAAAGCTCTGGCGAAATTTATCGTCGGGGACTTCGTTAGCGTTTGCTGACCCGCAAATGAAAACTTATGCCTCGCCCGCGTTGTTGATTCGACCGCGAGTATTACGGGGGGGGGGGGGAAGAAGGGGGCAGAGCACAATAATCTGCCTATACCCGGATAGATTGATCCCTCTTCCTCTCCCGGTCACATTTTATTTGCAATTTACGTCCCACGCAACGCAATTAACTGTCGGACGTAAACAGCTTCGTGTCCGATAGAATTAATTTATAGACCAACCGGAAGATAAAATTACTATTCTTGTTTCTTTTCACGTGTGACATGGAAATTCGCGATGAGCAATGGTACGATGAGTAAACGGGAACTACAAATTAAAAATTCGTGCATCGGCACCGATCTTGTATCTTGTCACGACTCGCATCTGAGTCACGGGGAATTTATAATTTTAATATCGTTTTATCTTCCAATCGCATGCGGACTGCTGCTCTTTCATTTATGAGTTCTTCGTGATCGTTTGGGATACGATATCTCGTTCTTTAAACGAACGAAACGTACTTAACAAAAATCATATCGGCAATCTGCCTGTTTCTGGGGCGTGCTCGATGCATAATCGATGACTTCAATAGAGCGGGCAAATGAAGCGAGAAATCGCGGTTAGTGAGACGCGGGCCGGTTATCTTGGCAGCCATTCAATATTTTAGCGGGACTCGGTGAATTTCCAGTGGTCCTTTTGTCCGCGGTAAGAGAGATATGGCGAGCGTACGGCGTACGGCTCGTTGCCGTCGTTGCGAGATCGTCTGTACCAATTAGCACCGGCCGCATTTACGCGGCCCGTCTAACGGGAAGCCGCGCATCGCCAATAAACCCATCCCCACATAAAATACAAAACCGATGTCATTAATCTCAATACGAAGTAGTGGGTTGTAATTAATGCGGCTGTACCAAGGCCGAGGGCGGTCGGTACACTAGAGCCCAAAAGTATGTACGTTTCGCCGCCGCGACCGATGCAACAGATTGCGCGAACGCAGGTGCATACGAGAGCGAACGAATCAAATATAAATTTATGCTGGTGCGCAACGCGCCATACCTATTGTAATATGAATTTGTTATTTACGACGACCGCGCGCGTCTCGTTCGTCGCGCGAGTGTACGCGCGTACGTGTAAATTACGCGCATTATTTACGACAGCGACGTTAATTACTTAATGCTGCGCGCTGCAAAACACGCCTCGTCGTGCATCGTGCATAGAATTTTCCACGTTCTCAGTCATTACGCGCGATTCTCCGCATGATGCAATATCTCCTCCCTTTTCCCCAGTTTGCCGATATCAACTTCCCTCCCCTCTCCCCGCCGTTCCGCGCAATCCACTCGAATATCCCGTTCACCCGCGGGTCCGATGCTAATTAACGTTTGTGTCGTTAGACCTATGAAATGCCAATCGGCCGGACAGCACGCGCGGCGCGCAATCGCGAAACTCGATGAGATCGTCTTTCCCATCTACATAGCACAGGCGAATCACCCTAATTGCCGTGAATCGGTTTGCCGCCGGCAAACGCGAGCGAGTACCGTAGCGTTAATTCGATACTATCGCGTCGGCGGAGCAAATGTAATGAAATTTGGCTCTCCGTTGGGATCGAAGGGCCGGTGCCCGCAGCACCAAGCCGCGCCGCAAGAAAGACGAACGTATCGCAAAGGCGTCTCTCGCGGGGGAAAAAGAAGAAAACGCACTCGAGGCGCTCGGTGGAACCCGATGGCGATGGTGTCGCGTTACAAGCACTCTGCCAATCAGGATTATGTTGCGCACCGTTATTGGGTTCTTATCGAAGCACCAAGTGTGTTTCTTACGTGCACCTGTTTGCTACCACGCACAATCGACTGAAATCTTATCTCGTCTTAGCTTTCCTCAGCCTCTGTCGTGAATTAATGAAAGGTATTTTGAGGCTCGCTCGCCTCGATCGAGCAAGCCCGATCTGACAATCCCCTGTGTACATGGACAGGGAAAGAAAATTTCCTTAATTAAACTCGACGCTGACGTAACCGCGGCCTTAAGTAAGACGGCACATCGGCGTAATGGATTACGTTCGTAGAGATGAATGATTTTACAAATAAATGCGCAAAATTCCTTATACTTAGTTTTTATCCACGACAATAATAAAATACAAATTTATTATTTATTCGTTATATTCGCAGTCTTGAAAGGTCGGTTTAAAATAATTTTCAAAACTTTGTTAAATATACAACCTAAAATGTATATGTAAGAGATTCTAAATATTTCAGTATTTTTAGAGAGTCGTTCCAATTTTGCAATCTAATTTGGCCAACATCATATCTCCCTTAGTCCCGGCAATCGTTCTAACTTGATCTAACCCTTCGTGCCGGACGGCCCTTCGAGTACGAGTGTCAGATTAGATTTAGCCATCGTTGGAGGCGAGTTCACTTCATAATGACCGAGGGGAAGAGAGGACCCATTGTCCATCTACGGAGGGCCGAGGGTCGCGCAGCTAACTTTGCCCCGGAGGTATTGGCAGCTACGCAGGGACCCATGCGCGCATCCCGCACCATCCTGGACGAGTTAGAAAGTCATTGTTTGCGACATCGAGTGGCGTTCCCGAGAGGCACGAAGATGTTATTTCCGACGGTGGTTTCCCAAAGCTCTCCGAGGTGTAGCCGTGGAACAAGATCGATATCGGGGTCGCGGCAAGTACACACGAAACCACGGACAAACTTTGTTGGCGACAGCCATTTGCAAGTAGAATTAGACGGTAGCGTAGCGCCAACTTTACAGAAAAGCAGTAAAGAACAGCAGATATCAAAGAAAAAGTAATGATACGAAAAGCCCGCAAAGAGCTTTCTTCAAGAGAGAAGTCCTATTATCATATTGTGTCGTGTAGATTAAGTTATGACAGTACAGAAAACAGGATGTGCTTTATTGCATCGAAATTTTTCAGTGTTATCAATTGAACAGTTCGTATTTCAAAAACAATAAAACATGTACCGCCTGCAACGCGTACAGTATTTGCAGTTCGTCGACATCGACTGGAGGGGAGAAGTTTCAAACGAAGCGCACGTTCGCGTAGGCAGTCAATAACGATCACAGATTGCTCTTTGTTGCTAAAAGCCCTTCGCCCGTGTGCGATGCGAGCGCAACACGCGCACGCGAGGATACGGTTACTCGAAAGTTACGACCGGTGCCCTTTGTGAGGCAAGATAATAACGCGGTTTTCGACGTAGCCGAAACCGACGGGTCTCTTCGAAAGGGAAACTAAGCGAATTACGGCTTCGCGTCGGTGCTTAATTCGATGGCATGTACCCTATATAGCAAGTGCGTGCCCCACACATCGGGATGCGTGCACGCGTCTCACTTCGCATAGTTAAATTAACGTGCTTGGTGAAATTGTCTTTTCTGATACGACGCACGTGTCTTAAATAATAATTACGAACAAGTTATTCGCAAGTTCTGAAACATTAGTAGGGGTTCCACTCTGAGAGAGAGAAAGAGATAGATAGATAGATAGATAGATAGATAGATAGATAAAGAGAGAGAGAGAGAGAGAGAGAGAGAGAGGGGGGGGCCAATCTACATAATTTGCAAAATGTTATAAATTATTAAAGTAAAATATGTAAATCATATTATACAAGTTAAATATTATGTAAATTTTAAATATATTAATTAGTTCTATCATACACACATATATCTCTTCAAAATCCTATGTAATCAGAAGCCACAAAAGTCTTTCAGCTTCTGTCGAAACTAATTATTCTAATAGGTAATATGTAAAAAATATATCTATTTATATTTTTATAAATGAAAAATAGATACAAATGAAGGGAAACAGTTTGAAAAAGTTTGATTGTTCGTCTTATTTTTATATACAAGCAACAGCTTTGACACGTGCACTTTTTTGCATTTCATGCGGTTTCATAATGCCCTCGTATCGCCATTTCGTCGAACGTCACGACAATGGGGTGACGAGTTGAAGTTTCGATTTTACCTACACGGCGGTTCGGCCTTTTTTTCGCTGCGCTTCTCGCCATTGCTGATGAAAACGCAGTCGGCCGAGCACGGAGAGTTTCGACAGTCGTAAAACTTTCGTATTGTCCCGCCGGTCGTTTTGCCGGTACCGGAGAACCGACGCTCTTTGTTTCACGAACCGCACCCCTACAGAAGCGATTCGACCCGCTAGTCGTACTTTGGCTGGCTCGTACTCAAATTACCCGAAGGTACTCCATCGTACCGAGTGCACACACACCACACACACACACACATATATTTTTTTCATTGCTCGGCCGCCACAAATGTGCGTACCAGTGTATTCTCTTACTTTCAGTTGCTCGTTCGTGCAAAATTTTACTCGCTACCAAAACAACCAAACTAAAAAATGAATAGCTGCGCTGTTTTCATTCGGTTACGGTTACGCTGTTTATCATACGTTCAATATTTTTACATCAAACTGAAATTATGAATAGAGTCAACGTTATTCAACTTTTACCCTTATAATGTAATTATTATAATTAATTCTTTTTATATAAAGAAATATAAGTTTACGTGATATTTCAATATCAAATTCTAATTTATATTAAAACGAAAGAGATTCATCTTCATAATATTCCTTCTTTCCTCTCTCGTCGCTTTCTCTCTCGAGTGTTCTTCAGCGATGCTGTCGCGCAAACTGCGTAACCCGAGCCAAGTTATCCTCGTGCGTTGTGTATAATGTCAATTAAAGTCAAATTATTGCGCCGGGTAACCGAATCGTTTCGTAAAGTAAACAAAGGAGACAAAGAATCTCAGATCGATCCAAATGGCTCGCGTATACCTAGTCTTCCCTTTCCGTTACGAACGCTTCGGCGTCGAACCCTCCGTACATCTTTGTGGGTCGACGTGGGAATATTACCAGCTATACCAGCTCGTTACTAAAGTTCGATGGTAGATACGACGAAGGATTCTCTATGAAGACTTTACGTCGGTTAATCGAACCGGGTCCCCGTCTCTTATAGGGAAGTTCGTTCCTATATGGTACGCTGTAGCGTGTAGTAGTTAATTGCAAGACGCGATGAACTTGTCCCATCTTGTACCTCTATCGATAAAGTTATTTCTATTTCCCTCAAAAGTTTTATATATATTAGAGACTGTTTGCTCTTCGAGATATTCTGAATTGCCGTTATTTTATATTTGAGTTTAATTGAACGATGATTTTTCTTCTAGGAAGGTTGTAGTACATCTTTATAAAAAAAAAAAAAAAAAAAAACGGATTGATTATAATTAATTAAGAATTATGAAAACGATGAAACTGATGTTATAAGTGTATGATGTATGAACTATAGGAAAAACTGAGACGTAATGTATATTCGCCAATTTGTCGTGACAGGAATGGGACGAGATCAGGGCAGCACAGGCAACAAAGGCTCGTCTGCAGTCGCCTGATTAATTTCGCAAGACAGTGAGCTCTGCCCGCTAGGGTACTAGAAGATAAATGAGATCATTTCAAGACGATCGCGCGTCAGACCGACTGTCAGACGTACCACTGTCTCACTGCAATTGTAGTTAAATTTACGTGATTGCGATCAATTAAACAAATATTAGGGACGATACTGTTGAATGTGATAATGTCTCTATCATTTAGTTACACTGCACACACGTATACTCACACATACACGCACAATTATCCATAAAAATGTATTGTATCAATTTAGACAATCAAAACTATTAATCCAAATTTATGCTATAAATTTCTAAAAGATACGTTTGTATTTATAATACATACTATACATATTACGAGTCGTACGTAAAATATTTCTGGAGACAAACATGCATCTAATAATTGCATGTTCAATATATCATAAATTATTAAGAAAATCTGTCGCAGATACTATAACGTTTCGAAAAATTGATCAACGTATTACTTAAAGTACTTTACCTTCCTCTTGAATATTAACGTGATTAAGTCACCTCGTTGAGAATGCTGTTAATGAAGAGTTACGAGTTCTTATATCTCTGCTATACTGGTTCTAATGTCTGATTGTGTCAAGGACATTCTTACAGAATTACTCACATGTTTTCATGTGAATCAAACAATCTTACACGTTCCTTTCCTACACGACAAATTCGCAAACACGTGTCACATCTGAGTAATCTTGTGCACTCATACATCAAACAGTAACATTTCCGTAATTTACATAATTATTATAATTAATTTATATATATATCCCTATCGCGTAAAGGCAATTCTCAGTAATTGTACATAAACAAAGAATTCTGAATATTCGTTTCTCAATCATTTTCTTTAATATACGCAATTTCTCCATATATTTCGTTACGTGTACATATTGAAGAGTATCTGTTAGCTCCATACAAGCTACCCTCGTTCGTCTCGGATCCACTTGGCGCGACTCCGTTCTGCATTCGGATACGAGCGTCCCGCGACGACGAGGGATGAGCTTCGAGACCGAGCGTGTGCCTATGGCATAAACATTCTGCGCACGTTTCCGAGAGACATCTCCGTACACGAGATTGGTACCGAATTCCCATTACGCCCAGACTGTTCCCACCCCCATCCGCCACGCGAACGATCTAACGGCCGATCTAGACGGCGATCTAGACGGCGATCTAACGACTGATCTGGCGACTAATCTGACGGTATCGCAGGCATCCGCGTAATTCCAGCTGCGACGGCGGGCCCACACGCAGCAATGCGCGTGCTAAAGCACGCGTGTAGCAGAATCACGGATCCTTCCTGCTCGCCCAGTGAATACGGATGTCGCGATTGCACGGACTCGCTCGTCCTGCGAGGACGAACGCGTCTCTCTAATGCTTCGAAGTTCGTTTATCGTCTGCAAGATAGTATCAGATTGTCTCATCGTTTTATACCTCAAACATAAACAGGTTGTCTAAAAACTATCGAGCTTTCTTATTGTCGTATATTTTTCTGCGGAAAAATTTCATCGGATGACATTAAATACCTATATTAACTGAAGTGTTTTAAGTACTTTTTATTTTTTTAATGCTAAAAAACATTGCAACAATAAAAGTACGGATTTAACATAGATTAGCTATTACTATATAGCGGTCGAAGTTATAACAATTTCATAGTTACGATTGTGTAAGATTGAGAAAAATAGAAATTAACGAAGATAAGTGTCGAAATGCGTGTGCGGAAACAATTAACGCGTAAGTCATATTTAGTCGGTTTAATATGTTACAAAAGTTATTTTTTTGCATTAAATGTGTGAGTTCATTATAAATTTTATCACCCTCGTGCAATTTGCGCCAACAATTTTTGAAGTCTCAGGCAAGAAAACGCATTAGCAAATTTTCAGGAGCAACAACGCGTCACCGACGGGCAACAACCGAGAGCAATTTGTACAAATTAACTCACATACCACGAAACTTTCTGTCTCACTGTCGAAACGGAGGTGGGAATACCCAACGGTGACGGCCGTACGCGGAATTCTAGAAATTCTGGCCCGACATGAGGACAAACGCGCGCCGGGAACGCCATTTCGCGCGAAAGGCACGAAGGATAACTGCAGTTACGATTATGGGAGTTGTACCCTCCCTCGGTACCCCTACTTACGGCATATTAGCGACTCCTGAGACGGCCATTAAACGGGCTCTTACAAGATAGACCGTAACATTGCACGACGCCACGATTGCCGACCTCTGACTCTCCGCTTCTGCCTCGCACTTACGTTGGCCTTCCATAATGACCGCGCTTATATGTCACTCGTTTATAAGGAAAGTAAGACCCGAGTCACCTGGTATGCTTGGAAGGAAACGACGTCAATCTATCGGCGATAATTTGAAGCATCGTAACGACACATCCGGAGAATTAATTATCGAATTACTTGAAAGAATGATTTCGTTTCTAACGTTAACGGAAATTGTGTTTCTATAAAAGGTGCAATGGTTAAAAATATTATTACCAAATGTTTTCGTTTAATATATAATTGCTGAAGGCAATACATATACAGCATGACTACTCGAGGGCGGAAGAGAGTTAAATGAGATGCAGAGAACCATAATAATGAGGCACGTCCCAAGAAAGCGGAGCTCATTGACTTGCCAAGAGCAAAAGGTTGCATAATGGCGGACCGTTACGTGGCACGGCGAATTTATCGCAATTACACAATCGTCCCAAGATTTTAAGTATATTTTTCCCAATTTGCGAATTTTTCGCAGCGAGCCACCAACAACGGCGAATTGGAAATTACGTTTTCGAAATTCCGTCAAGACGCGGCAGAGGAACGTCGAACGTAGCAGATGAAGATAATGAAGATTTGAGGACTGGATTCGACGGAAATCACCATAACTATTTCGCGACGAATATCCAACAAAAAAATCAAAAGTCATTCCGCGTCAAGGCAGATTTATCGACCTATTTAATAAACTTCATGGTGCACGTATGTGCTTGAAACATGTAAAATTTTATGTATTACGATTCAGCCGTGCCGGACATCCAGTTTCGCAATCCGATTAAATAGTGAAGCTGGATCGGCCTTAAGATAATTCACGTATTATTCATTTTGATATCCTTCGTGCATTAGCCTCGTTATGGGGACAGGCTAAAATCCAATGGCGCTAATAGCGCTTAATTGACTCTCATCCAGATGTCAATGAAACACGCGATTTCGCCTCTTCATTGCCATAGTGCCGATCGTTAGTTGCGCGCAGAACGAAGTAGAGAAACGCGACAGAAATAATCTGTTAATTTTGATCAAGTAACTTTAATCCCAATTAGATTCCAACGCAAATGTGCGCTCTTTAAAAGTTTCAGAACGCCATACTGTCATGTTAAAAAGTTTGATAATGCGACTCAGATGTCATAAAGAATAAAATTAATTATATTGAAGAACGAAAAAATATTTGTCCGATTATTAATGCAAAAAAATTTCTTTAGACAGTTAAAGTTACCTTCTTGTTATTTAAGGTTTTCATATTTAATGAACGCTTGAAACACTTCAGGCGCCAATCCATCCTGTAAGTAGAAACTTGGCGAGCCATCTCGATGGCGGTACATAATTAATCGATCGTTAATGTTTTCGAGACGGAGGAGGAGGACCGGCCCATTCTTCTTTGACGAGTGTTCGATCGACCAGATATTAGAGTGTTTACCCAAGCTTTACCGAAGCTACTCGACGCATTGTCTGTTTGCACGAGAGAACGGCACGACTCCCGGAGGACTGTCTAACAACATTAGCTTGGGATTTGTCTTCGGGGCTGAGAGAGAGAAAGCGAGGAGGTATACGCTATTAATATTGCGCCGGTATCGCAGTTTCACCAGACTCGCTGTCCTTAAGGGAGATACGCGTGCGGATAAGACGACGACGCGCGTTGGCACCAACGCAACACGGCGGGAGGATGAAGTTGTTCCTATCGTTCTTTATTGAAATCACGACGACAGAACGATCTACGCATTTCACACACGTCATAAAATTCCTCGAAAGGTACGCCGCTTGCATAATTCCTCTTTATACGTTTCTTCTGTGCACTTGTCTTCCCTTGGAAGTAAAAATTCCGATTGATACAAAAAATCGTAAAATTATTTTGTTGTAATTGTACGAATATCCTCATTAGATTTCTGTGCAGTAAATAAACGCACAATCCGTAAACAAATTCTAACCGAAAATTATTTTATCATTTCAAAGTAAAGCCATCGACACGATGCTTGGTAGGCACTACTCGTTAATTTGACGACAACGAATGGGGTCGGTATCTACCAAGGTCGAGATATAATTATATAAACAATGACGCCAGTCTGTTTCGTAATAATGACAGGAACGGTACGCCTCTTCTCCCCCCTGGGAACGACCCACGTAAGAGGTGCTTCATTAAATACTTGGATCCCTAAGAGACTTCTCCCTTCTTCGCTGCGAATTGGCAAGGAGCAAAGGGAATGATTATAATAATAATTACAAGGATATTAATAATCGCGGGAGATATGCGGATAACGAGAGCCGTGCAAACTTTAATAAACTTCCGGCAACGAAATTGTGCGCCGTTAAATCACGGAATGCGGCAGTCCGTGGATCTTTGGCACAAATTAAAATTTATCGTCCGTAACCTTAGCCATTTACCGTCAATAATGTACAACGTCCGATTTATTGAAGAACTTATCTTGGAATATCGCTTTGCTGTCAGCACTTGACCATAGCCTATGTTCGTTCCCCCAGAGGCTGTTTTTCATCAAAAGAGATTAATGAAATTCATCAACCGGCTCTTAGAAGTGCCAAACATTCCCGGTATCATAATCGCGTCTGCTGTTGTCGTGAACGCGTATCCGGAAGGCGAATATAAATGCAAATGAAATTTGGAGAAAACCGCGGGCGGCCGCTCTTGGGCGTGCAAAAATTTTCAACAGAGTCAAGGGTGGTTATATCGAAAATGACGCACGCGGCCCCGGGAGAAAACGTTATTAATAACGAGAGGGTGACAGCAGAACCCCGTGTCGGTTCTTCGCTCGACTGTGCAAGCCCCTGAGTTGGCGCGAGACGCCTAATGACAATTAATTTAATGTCTTCATCGGAAAGCGCGCGGGGACGTCTCCGCGTCGCGACGGGTCTTTGAGACGCTTCCGTTTCGAGGAGGGATGGTATATCAGAGTGGTCGCAGGCTACCGCACTAGAATCCGCTCCGGGCACTTCGAGCCGGCCGTTGGCCGATCCATTAATCACGAATGAGCACCGTGCGAATAATAATTGATCCCGAATCCTCAAGGCGGCCCTAAGCTAGCCGGTATTCACTACCCTTCACGATACAGTCCACCACGCGTTTCGCCACACAGAAACGTATTTCGCTCGCGGGACGTAAATCATTACGGATTTAAGCGGAGTGTGTCCTTCGGGGTACGAAAAATCGACTATATTTAGAAAAACCTTTGAGTAATTCGACCAACCCCTCTTCCCCTCCCGTTCCAATCCCGTTTAGAGCCGCAATGCTTCGAGTATTTTTTGTTGTTGTGCTCGCTCGCTTGTTACGAACAAGTTTGAAATTGTCGTGGCGCTACAATGGGTCCATTAATCAAGCGGTCGAACGCGTATCTTTTGAATGGCGATTGATCCCGCGCCCCAAATGGATTTTTGCCCCGGAGCGACTCGCCGCGACTACCACGATTCGCTCGCCCTCCGAGGGCAATAACGACTTCACCACGGCGATATCGATGTATCGGCGGTCCGATGTCTGGCACGTGACGTGGTGTGTTTTCAGACTCGCAGGTGTACTTAAAACCGTGTTCGTGGAAAATATAACGTGGCCAAATACAAAAATTCCTTTCGTTACACCGATATTCTCGCGTTCTAATTTTTTGTTTCTTCTAATCACGTTAACCCTGATAGAGAGATGTAATTAACATAAATAATAGCGATAATATAAATCTTATTATAATTAAGTAAAAATGAAAATGTAATTGTACGATAATTTTCTTCGTTTGCGAAAATTGTCTGCAATTTTACAATTCTATACTTATATCATATTTTTAATATGATATTGCTGTTTTTATTTTCCTCTTTATTTTAAATAAAACAGATTAAAATGAAGAGTCAAATTTGTACGTGTGACTAGCAGAGATTAAAATAACTGAAATAAAAGTACGATGTTATAATTTAAATTCGTGCAATGAGAGGGATATTGGGATAAAATTTGGATAAAATATCGCACACGTGTAATGAATTGTACCTCGAAATGCATTATCGTTCGTGAAATATTTCCTCGGTGGATTTGCACCACAAACAAAAATATCTGTCATTTATAATGCAGCTTGCTCTGTTAGGAATTACCGGCTGTAAATTTGGTTGATTAATTATAATTAACGCAGTCATTAATCTGCGATGGTCGAGAATATCATTGGTGTGTAATTAATGTAATAATTATACCATATCTACCATATACATTTACGTTAATTCAACTCTTTATAAAAATAATAAATATTCTTCTCAGTCTTGATAGCAATAATCATATCGCGGACAATCAGGTAAAAGTCGGGGATATTGTCTGCGAGATCGGATTGCGACGCGCGGAGCACCCCCCGCGGAGTCAAGATCATATTCCCTTTAAGGATTCCAACGGCCCTATCTCACTGACCAATAGAGGAGTCCCCCTTTTCTAGGTCGTTAACGGCGATCGTTAAGGCGAGAGCCCTCGATTGGCCGGTTCTCGTATATTTTTCCGATTTCGGTGCTCACTCCTTTGTCTGTACGGTCTCCGGTGACATTATGCGTGATAAAACCTGCGAGAGGCGGGCGTCGCCCGTGATCTTACGCGAGAAGCACTCGGGGAACAAAGAGCCGTTCGAGGATGGGCTAAAACGGGGGTGAATCCGGAGGCAAGCAGGTCCTCCCTCCCTCACTCTTCTGCCACGGCTTCTTCCCTCCACGCCGGTAGCAACCCCGATACCTACGACGTCTTATTCCACGAATTAATCAAGCGGGAGACCGTAGGGATGAAGGGCATTTAATCGACTCCGAGATCTCTTCGTGGCGAAACGAGGCATGGCGGTGCAACTAATTTCCAAGCGCGGCGATAACTCTTCGGTAACAGTTTCTATATAGTCAACGAGCCTGGAAGGAGATGCGTTCGCAAGAACATATATCCTTTTGGAAAAGCGCGTGAGCATTAATAGCTCGAATAATCAACTGATAGCTCAAATTATGCGACAAAAATATCGCTCCTACCGATATCGAGTCACGAAGGGAACAGATAGCTCGGCGTGCACCCCGACATAGGCGACGTACAATTTGCGGTAATACGCGGAGCACTACGAGCATCACCGCCCATTACCGCGACACCCCTTCCTTGCCTCGGCATCGCCGACGGAGAATCGTGCAGGCAGGTCGACGACGTGTCCGTAATGCGTCGTATATATGCGTCGGGTGTACGAGCGACGGACGCATTCGGTTCCCGTTCCTCGATGTCGATGCCCGTTGGCAGCCGACCTCACTTCCCTCGTCCACTTCCCTTCGCAGCCGCCGACAGTCGGGTTCGACATCGTCCGGATCCATATACGTCTCGACGCGCGTTGCCGCAAACGACACCGGACGGAATTTCGCCACAATGTTGACGCCCGACGCGCTAGCTTCTTCTTCCTCTTCCTTTTCCTCTTCCTCTTCCCCTTCCCGGCAGGATTTCTTTCGACCGTCTCTACGACCCCTTTCGCCAAGGATCCAAAACGCCGCCATCTAACGCTCGACGAGGGTTGCGAAATCGTGGTTCGATAAATCCGACGAGGCCAATGGATTGCCGTTGGTTCATCTACATACGTGAAATATCGAAGTAAGATTTTTGATGGAAAATGGAAATCCGGATAGAAATTGCATTGCATGACATATTTCCTGTTTTGTAGATTGAATTAGATAAATGTTAAAATATATAACATCAAGCTAATATTTCAAAATTTAAAATCTGTATTAAAATTAAAAACTTATAAAGAATAAAAAATATAATATTTCTCTCATATTTAGAACATATGTATATATAAATTATAACATAGTAATTGAAAAATTTTTATTGATATAATAACAGCTAAATATAATATATCATACAAAATGAAAATATAAATTTTATAATATCATGATAAATCAACTCGGTTTTCATATATTTATTTAACAGCAACATTATTTTATATTAAAATATCAAACAAATACAATTAATTGAATTATTTTGCTCTGTAATTAATCGAAATCTCTCTTTTATAATATACTGTCCATCTAAAATAAAATCTGAAAATTGCAAAAGAGTTCAATAGCTTTTATATGCATATAACAGATAACAATTGATGACACCTTGCGAAAAAGAACTTTAAATATTATATGAAAAACTTGCGTTTCTCTGCGATTGTCGTTCTCGATGGCTCGAGGTTTTCAACTTAATGATCCAAAACAAACGCGAACGAAGACCTAAGGTCTCGTATAAAAGGCATTGTATCGTTCGATGTCGTCCCATGTCATTCCGAGGTGGCGTAAAAATTTGCGAGCTCCTATTGTCGCGCCAGGATCGCGTCGCTTCGAGTAGGTCTCTACGTCGGGGATAGGAAGAAAACGGAACGCCACGCGGGGGATGAAATATTTCCAAAAGCCTCTCATAAAGCTGGACGTCGTAAAAGCGCGTATCTTCGCTCAGTGACGTAAAGCCGGCGCGGGGAGGCGAGGAAAGAAAAGATGCCGTTCTCGACAGCGGGAGGTGCGTGTAAGATGAGGAACGGCTGGTGCACATCGTCAAACGAAATGGTCTTGTGTGTAGCGCGCGCTGAGGAACGCTGTATTTACATGTTTCCGCGCGGGGACGACGCGCGACCGTAAAAATACGTCGTTTGAATGGCGGATGAAAGGATCGCGGAGGGAATATGATATTTCGTTGCGGAATTTATAATCGAAACTCAGGAGCCGCGGGGGAGAGATCGCTGGTCCGGAAATTACGCGCGAGTTTTGCTGGAAGAAGAGAGGCAAGCGGGTTGTGAGTTTTAACAAAATACGCTCGGATCTCGTTCATGTATAGAGTAACCGACAAAATACCACGCGAAAATATCATTTACAAGATTATCCCATATATAAGTTTCCATAATAATTTCCCACATTTTCTATTTTCATATCTTTCTGAAAACTCAATTTTCAGTAAAATCCGTATAGATCTCGAATAAAGATCGTTTGAGAAAAAACGCTTTAATAAAACATTTCAAATTCAAATACGGTCTGGACTTGACGAGCTTTTTTGGCGGAGAAAGAAAATCATGTTACGTCTGTAACTGTACTTTCAAGGTAAACGCGATGCAATGCTGCAAAAGTGATATAACCGTACAGTGCGGAATGCATAAGCAACGTAAAAAGGAACGCGGATAAAAGGGACGACCGGGCAGAAGGGATTCTAACTCGCATTTACATGTTTCGGTAGGTAGCGGCCGATCGTAAAAGCGCGCTTCTCCCTCGCGACGGCTGGAAGGAAAAAAGATCAAATGGATGGACATTGAAACTAAAAGAGAAGGGTCGACGGTCAGTATCGCGTCGGACACTCGCGCCTTTGATCTCAATGCAAGAAAGGGAACCCTGAGATCGCCGAATGATATGATGTCGCCGATCTAAACCCATTGAATCAACGCTTGATAGAACCTTATAATAAAAAAAAAAACTTAAAGTGACAAGTAAATTCTCGCTCTCGATAAATTTATTACCGAATCTACAACTTGTTAAAATTGACTTTGAATATATAAAGTCGTGTGTCCAATCCCAATCAATCTGCTTCTCTTCAGTTATACGATTTCATATTTAGAAGATATTTCGTAAATTATAAACGTATTTCGTTATTACGCTGAAGTCTTTAATTTAAAAATGTATTTTGCAATAAAATATTTCTGATCACGACCGAGCTCCCGTGGACATGAAAACATTCTGTCTTCTGCTATTAGGAAGGCTTTTATCCTGCCCTTCTGGTCTTTATTTAAAGTTAATGCCGTCCGTCGGCGATGTCCGGACAACGAATGTAATTTCCGAAAAACGTGTCCCATTTCGAAAGTCCCGCTGTGGCTCCAACTAAATTTTCGATTCATCGAATTCACGGGATGGGCTTCAATGATTCAAGCGGTACAAATTTGCAGAAGTTTTCCAATATAGAGCCATTACCGTGGGGGACGGAGGATCTCGTCCCTTTCCTCTGGTAAATAATCCAGCAGAGTACGAGACCGACGACCCTTCGGACCATTGCGCGGCTGTTTTCGCCAGTACGCCGTATTCGTGAATCGGCCGGGCCGGGCAGCCTCTCGCTCGTTTCCGGATGGTGGACACTTCAAACTGCCTGAGATAACGAGGTTCGGGTAGCTGCGAGCAAGAGAGACTCGAGAGTTTCGCAAAATCGAGACCGCGGCGTTCGCTCAAGTGGTCATCAGCTTTGCCTCGAACAACTTCAATCGAAACTCTTTGCAGCGTTTGACGGAAGACGGAAAACTCAATTCGCGTTTAACAAGACAAGATTCTCTTAGGAAATCAGTTCTACTTCAGTTGCCTCACACAATTAATTGGCAAAACAAATATTTTCCGAAACAACGAATTTAAACAATAGTTTACGACGGTTTGAACAATTCATGTGTTTAGTGTAAATAAGTAAAAACGTTCCGGATGGATATTAATCCGAAGACATCGTCAAGAGAAATTCTTTTTTTCTACGATGCTTTTCTTATATTACAGGGGCGTTAAAGAATTTTAATAATGGGGGATTAAAATTCAAAATACCTGAAAGATGAGCTGAAGGAAAGACGAAGAAAGAGAGTGAGAAACAGAGTTCGAAAATGCTCGCTTTCCAAGCACGAATCTGTAAGATGGAAAGGCCGTCTCCTCTTGAAATTGCACCCTGAAGAGACAGCCAGTCGCGGGGTCGATAACCAATTAGCTAACCCCACGACAAGGGGTGGAATTACGCGTAAACAACGCAGGCAATAGCTAGGGTAACGAGTTTTAAGGATATCGCTCTTGAATTTTCATTTTCTCTTTAATTTGTCTCGCGCATCGCGATGTCACGTGAGAAAATTAGAAAAGGGGGATCTATTCAGGGAACTCTTAAATTCGTAAAAGTAAGAGAATTGAATTTTTGTTTAACACACACTTGGAAATGTTATAAAATTAAAAGCTTTCGTAATTTTTATCAATGTTCAAAAATGTAAATTTGGGGAAAATCTGATCTTGCGTAATATTTTTTTATACTATAGAAGTATTAGCTTAAATAGATGCTTATTTTTAGACAATGTTGGACAGTTTTTTACGATTTTAAAAAGAATTCTAATTAGTATTGGACGCAAATCATTAAATTGGATTGCACTGGTAAATTAGTTATCCTAAATAGAGAATATTATCAAAATCTATATAAATATAACGTCTTGTTTTTATAGAGTCATCCGAGCGAGATGATGCACACATCATGTCACGCACATGCGGTGGAAGCTCAGCCGGGGGCCTTGCATAGCCGATGGACCGAGCGAGGGATGCATATCAAGCAGCCTTTTTGCTCGCCAGCAAATTTGTCAATGGGCCTGGGAATCCCGGCCAATCCTCCCTTCTGAAAATGGCTGGCTCGTTCCGCACCCTTATCTTCCTTACGTCCCGTCGATCATCCTCGCCTATCGCGTCTACGCTTCGCTGCACGAAAATGCGAAGGTGCAATCTTTCAGCTTCGAGGAATAAAGAAGTCACGAAGGTCAAGAAGCTTCGAGCTTAGAAAGCAACCATTTCTACCGTAGCGACATCCTGTCTGCGATTTCGGATAGAATTCTTGCATATAATTCAGGTGAGTATAATTCTACGAGTTCTTAGACGCAGAACTCGCTTTTAGAATTGGAATTGATTATATACGATCCATATTAATTTTTACGAATAATAATTACACGACGAACTAGATGAGCAAAAGTATTTTTCTTCGTGCTTTTTACCCGTCCGCGATGCGAGATGATCATTTTCCCAGCAATGTGACCCATGTCGTTAAACGATCGTCTGCATCAAGGAGGAACGATCTCCTGGCGGGGAAGGACAACGTCCGGGAAAACGGGAGGAGGCGAGAAAGTGAGTACCAGGCTCGAAAAATGGATGGGTGGTCGTTCGCAATTTGGCCCTCCAATAACCACGACACAAAGTAGCCAATTTATAATCCCCTGTCCCTCCCTAGCATCCCCTTCATTGGATACTTTTATCTACGCGCCTACACCTTCGTCCTCCGTGTTTCGCTGTCGCTTCTTCGATCGCATTGTTCCTCTCTTTCTCTTTTTTTTTGCATTTTACCTCACCGACCAGACGACGACGGTACACGATGATGATAGCGTTGCTGGCGGGCAATGACCCGAGAAATTAAGTTTCTCCATTAACCCTTAATCGCGATGGGCGAACATCAACAGGCAAATGATCGCCTGACATTTTCGTTTGCGAGATCGGCGGACGACGTGTTTATTTAACTATTAATTGTTTAACGGAAAGATTGATACCGCGAAGTCAACAAACTTTTCTAATCAGGTGATGCTCACAGTGCGATAATAACGCTAAAGCAATTTATTTTAATTCATTATAGCCGGCGCGAACTTATTGTTAGTGTTGAATTCTCAGTTTCGCATTATAGTTATAATCTTCGTATTGGAAACGCACGACTTAGAATTCAGTTAGTCATATTACTATTAAAATACCGTTCAAATTATACACCATTAACCCGATATGATCAGCGTAAAAAGAAAAAAAATACGAAATTTATCTATCTCTGAGATCTCATCTGTAATTTATATAGTTTTCGCTGTGTTAAAGATCAATCTTCTGATCGTGCGTTCCAAATAACGAAGTATAACATCGGATAACATCGCATCCCGTTTACAACACGAGTATGCCATTCCCCGTCGGAGACATTATATTCGAAACTTACTTCGATCGTATAGATAATATTCACGGTAGGGAGAGCGTATTTACGACGCGGTGTATCCTACGGTCACGCGCTGTCCGCAAAACGCGCACTCGCACCATATATTTTCGTGGTTTTTCTCCTTTTCCCTCGAGTTCGAAATCGGGCGACACGTGTCGGGGGGGCTCCCGTAATATTTATTCGCGCATACCTATTTCTCGGTAATAGTAATCTTCGACAGTATATAGGCGGGAGCTGATTTTCACCCCTCACGTGGAACAGCCGGGAATTAATTGCTTTCCACATTGGGATTTCGAAGGGGGAGCGTTTCGGCGGAACAAAGAAAACGGCTCGGTCGGCTGCGAAGCTAAGAGGAAGAGCCCGCGAATCGCGTCCACGCGATCGATCACTTTCGGGCAGCGGCATAAGACATCCGGCGGACTATAATTTCTCGGCAGACAGTTCTCATGGCGGATACAAGGACTCGTTGTCGGGAATTCTATCGATCCGCTAATTTAATCTCGGATTACCCATGCCGCCCTGGCGTGAGCCGCGTAAAGATTTATGAGGCTCGTCGGAATGGATTTCCGTAAAGCAAAAAATTAAACGTAGCTATTAATCTGACGGTATCGCCGAATGTGGTTGCAGGACGACTTTTTAACGCGATTAGCAAATGTCATCGCGAAGCGATAAAACGCTTTCGTACGTTTAGTATACGAGCGTGCGTAGTCGATATCAAATATTATTTACGGATTTATTCCAATGTAAAATTTATTTTTATTGGAGACATTTTGGTTGTATAAGAATATTGATCAAATGAAAATAATATCGGGTATATTAATGTTTAAAATGGACTCGAGCATTTTTGCAAACTAAATAAGTCCCCTTCACGTTCCTAACAAACGACGGTCAGCGACGATATCGAACCCTGCTCCACTTTCTTATAAGAGATTCCAACTGTCCGTGAACACGCTTAACGTATTACAAATTAGGGTTCCTCCTACGCCTTCCTTCGTGATACCCGTGTCCGCATACAGAGGGGTAAAACTGCCAGGGGGTTACTTTACGGCGATGTTCCCAACGGGACGAATTCTAAGAGGTCGGGGGAGAGGCGTGGTCACGCATCGCCGATTGACGGATGGATCTTCGATTACGATGGGCGACGTGCCGTATAATTGACCAGGTGTCGCGAATCAGCGAAAGCTGGCGGTTTCATGACTCTCGATTAATCAGCACAAAACATGCTTTCGTAGAAAGAAAGCCGCGTCGGGGGACTTGGATTATCATCGTCGATCGAATTCTCATTATAAGATAAGGGGAATTTATTTTCCGTTCATAATCCTTGCCTATAAACGCAACGAAAGCCGATAAATTACTTTTTCCAGTCACAAACTGATGATAGATTTATAAAGCTAAAAAAATTTTATTTATGCACATTTATGTGATCCAATCTTCAAAGAATCTTCTAATTCATGCTTCTAATGACGGAGAAAGCCCCCGATATCGTAATTATTCATTAGGTTGAATGAAAATTTTGCCTTTCTCAATTAATTGATTGCATTTCTTGACACGTATCATTTACCGAGAAAATTTCTCACATCACGGACTTGATAAATTTACTTTAACCTTTTCAAAATGGTGTCACATGCAATATTATTATAGAAGCATGCAGGATGTAATAAATTCATCGTCTCGCTCGTAGTTACCGGATAATAGGTCGCGTTCATCTCTCAAAAATATTTGCGATATTTCGAACAGCTTTATTTAACGAGAAAAGTTTTCGCAGACGGATCGTTTAATTATTACAAATATAGCGATCAAATATCGCGCAGATTTTTATTTCAAGAAACGACGTGGTGTATTATTAACGAGTCGTTAATTATAAATTCAGCGATATCAATGTTTTGCTTTCAGCGTGCAGAATTCACCTCTATGCACGAAATACATCTTGTTTAATTGTGTAGATATAAACATTAAAGAAATTTTTAACATTTGGCTCGTAAATTAAAAGCTTTTTAAAAAGATTATAGTTCCATTATTTCAAAATGTAATACCTAATTTATTATACATACTAATATAGTTTCCTGTGTTCTTACAAATCAAGGATTAAATGTAGATCGGGATGAGGAACGCTCTTTATGACAGGAAGGAAATAAATAACTCGAAACACGGTAATTTTTTTGCATTTCTTTTCATTTCACCAATATCTTTAGGATAATGGCATTAAAAAATGTTTATTAATATAATATGTATACTTTCCTTAAAATCATCATACTCGTATTCTCATAGCGTAATAATCATAATATATAATTATTGTAATATATATCTATATTTATTTATATATAATATATAATATATATTATGTTTATATGTCTTGCATATAGAGAATAGTCAATTAGATAGTAGGTTGTGTAGGTTTTTGTTGTGTTTATTTATTCATCATTTTTTATTTGTTTAATATTTAATGTATAGGTATTCCATTACTAAACATACAAAAGCGGTATAAAGCTCGATCCTCACACGCTGTCTATTTATAGTAATAATCATCGCGTTCTTACAAGTTTTTCCTTAAAAATTGCGTTACGAAATACGTTTTTTTGTCCGTTTTTCTTTTTTTTTCCACCGCATTTTAAATCTAGGCGTAGCCGCGTAATGCGCTAATGCTTACAGTGTACTTCCTGTTCGTCCTTTCGCTTAAAATACCTCCCCGGCGGTGCCTCGCGTCGCGCCCCAGGACCAGAAGGAAGGATAGGCCCCGGTGACGCGAGAGAGAGAGAGAGCGGCCGCGGGAAGGGAGGACGCTTAAGCCCGAAACTGCCAGGACCCATATTGACCGTGTCCTCCGCTCTGAGAGTAGAGCATTGATTAATTAACGCAAACTCGTGTAGTGCGACGTAGACGACAGGTTGGTCGACCTCCGTCGCCCCGTGCGACGGACCTTGACCCGAGGTCGGACCCTGAGGAGGTCGAACGACCGTCGATTGTTTCCTGACTAAAGCATTAAATGTCTACTACGTGTGTACGTGTGTAAATGTGTATGTCAAATCGCCTCTCCGAGATCCCCCCATCTTTCGCCTCGCGCTTTTAGTCCTTAGGCCCGCGCGCGAAGGACTCGAAACGCGCGTTTTGCGAGGCTTTCTGTGCAAACGAGATCGATCACGCTCGGAGAAACGATTCGGGGATTGTTGTGTTAAGCACTAGCTCTCGATCGAAACACAGCTTATCGATATTATTATATACTCTCTTTTTCTCAAACGCGATTCTCACCCTTCGTTTTACTTTCCGCTTTGTGTGTTTCTTCTTTTTTTTTCGTGCGTCTATCTTCCCCTCAAAGTCGCTGGCGGGTGCACCGCGTGCATCTCCCTTAACGATTCCGTGATCTTTCTCCCATCTCTGTTCGCACGCTCGACGGACGTGTTCTCGACTGACGACTGTTCCGAGATCGGGCCGTGCCAACGTTGCTTGGCGTGGCGAACGCCAGCTCGACGAATATCGCATCATCAGACAATCTCGTTTCTTATCATTCATATTTATTCGCTGTCATTCGCCTAGTAAGCATTTCCTTTTTCCTCGAAACACGCGCGAGCAATCGCTATCGGGAACATTTACAACGGCCAGCGCTCGATGTTCGCCCTCACGAAGGAATTCCTCGCGTTGTCTTCGCCTAATAGTTTTAACTTGAGCTCATCAGTCGAAAGCACGTCCGCGCAACGTATGAACTCGTCAACAATTCGACGCGTTGCAGCGTCATCGTCAATTGTCGCTCGCTACAAGATGGAGCGACGCAAGTTTACAAAGCAAACATCTCTCGTTTTTTTATTATTTTCACAACCAATATCTTAATACCAAATATATTCTTCTTAAGTCCTACCTATCCACATATCATAATTATATGTTCAACATGCAATATAAATGAGAGCTCGTAAAGGAACTTATACATTTGAACATCATACAAATGCTTTCTCAATGAATCAATACATATATTATATACGAATTATGTTAAAACTCACAAACATGTACAACTTTCAGCACAAAGAAAGAAACAGCATATACTTTATACCTTTTATTTGGATTAACATTACGTCATACTCGAGAATCTGGATGACAATACGATGTCGAAACTTAAACTATAACAATCTGAATAAACTCGTGATTATTACGGGAATCCCTTTCGTCATTCTGTGGAGCAAAGATGACAATTACTGTCAGCGACCCGCCAGCTAAAGGTACAGCGTAGTATCTAATAACCCGAGTTAGACTCTCGCCCTCAAGCCAACCAAACAAATATAATCGCATACAATTACAATACGAATTATTAAATATCAACTCTTATACTCTAACGATAGAATGATCATAATAAGAGTTTGGCAAGCGCTAAGGAAATAGTGCCGATCGTACAATGTAGTGTATCTTGTGTGTGTCTCTCCTGTGTGCACATTATACGTTTCTTCTGTGTGTATATACTCTTTCATTTTATTCACAGTTTCAGTGGCGTGTATAGCAGCATTCCGACAGCGAGACGATCGAAAAAACGGTCACTCGATCTGTCGATATACGTTATATGCGTATCGGTCCGTAAATGTATTTTTGCGATTTCTCGCGTGGAAATATATTAAGCTTAGATCTGCCTAGAACAATTTCGAAAACCGAAGCTCGACAATAGACAAGTAACGTCCTTCGGTGTTAACGGCGGCAATCGATTAAATTCGATTGCGGCGATATATCGCGGAATCAGTAGACCTCATAGATATCAATATAGTCTCGAAAAAAGATGTATTTATTGATTATCCAGATACGTCGACGTTCTTGATTTATTGCATGCGTCTTCGAGGAGAATTTGACGAGGGAGGAGCGAGGTGGAGAGCTCGCTGTTTTCCCAGGTTCATAAAATTTCATCGTAAATGCGAAAAATCCACGGCCGAGGACGACGATCTACGTTTTTAAATACGCGCCCCTTTCCCGTCCCACATTTTTTTTTGCAAGTCACTTTCGAATAGATTTTTATCAAAAATATATTTATCTATATATCTGTGTATACGTTTGTCTCACGCCTGTGTTCCTCTTTCCATTTCTCACTTTTTAGTCCACGGCATCGATCGGCCACCCAACGCTCGAGTCTTACGTACGGATATTCGAACGATCAAGGAATTCTTGATGGTTCGGATATGGAGTCGTTGGGCCGCCGGTGTCCGCCGTCGGAATCAATCGTACCCGATACTTTGTCCCCCGGCTCGTCGTCTACGATCGCACGAGATCTTTCCGCTTGACAATCGTCCCGCGAGTCCATCCTCCACTTCCTCCTCTCTCCTCCTCCGTTAATTTTCGCCTCGAATCGTTGACGCTGATACGACAATTAAACAGAGATCAGTCTCGAATCTGTTATTATTTCGAATACTCGGCGCGGACTTACGTGTGGTCCTTCAAAAAACAGCGTATAAAACGTTCTCGGTAAAAAACTCCCTGGAAAGATTATGTTTCTCGAGTCTTATCTTCGGCAGTTGCAAGTTACGTTTACGAGGCGATATGCACTTCTATCGACCGACGAACGAAAGCCACTTACGGTAAAAAATAACGTGCGGGATCAAACCTTCGAATTCGATAATTTTTACATCGACTCGAAGAGAATTTGGTTTGGGATTCGATCGAGCACGAGTTTTCCTTTGTTTGATGTAATTTTTTGATAAATTCATAGATGTTTAACATTCGGATATCTTTCTTGATTGCCGCTTGTCGATCGAAGTGCAAAACCTCGGATATTATTTTCATTTATTGCTCCTAAATAGATGTATGTGAATTGCATGTATGCGTGTTTACATACGTATGGAGGTACATACACGGGAAGTTCCACTAAGGTGTTGGCGAATCTGTGTAACGATGTAACGTGTAATGCGTGTGTCGGTTACGTGTACATATCCCATATAGATGATGCATCGTAAAGGGGGGAAACAGCTAGAAAGAGATAATTCTTTAAATAGATTACCGGTATTCTCTCGTCTATATCCATAGGCGGGTGCATGCAATAAACACACCGAGAGCTCTAACTACGATACTGATTTTCCGAAGCTTACATGTCTAACTGCACGTGAATTAACTCACGCGCGGCTCCCGTAATATGCGTTTTCGTTCACTTCGTGGTTAAATTACCATGTCACTTAAGACCAGCTCGACAAAGATTCCGTAATACTGCGAGCGATTCCCGCTCGCGAGCGTTACCCTACCGCAAGGGACGACTGTCAACAACGAGATTAGCATCGAGAAAGCGATCGAGTTAACTCTGAAATCGCCGGCATTGAGGTAAAACTTGACGTGCGTATTGATATACGTATCGATATGATATAGCAAAACGGAAATTATCTCTTTTGTCCATATACATGTTATATTTATAAAAATCTATATACGCCGTGTGGATGTATGTGGGAGAAGGGAGAGCGGGGTAGGGGTCGAGGGGGGGGGGAGACACGCGTGAATCGCGAGATTCGACATGCATCGTTGCACGCTTTCAAAGTTATCGCGAAGCCTCGATGAAAATGTTCCTGAGAATTTCAAGGGGGGGATCAGTGGGGCCGCGCCTTAAGTGCTAATGGCAGTCCGGATCGTTAACACATAGCTACATGCGCGTATATTGTATATCATACTTCGCTAATAATGTTAACGTTCAGTGAACCTAGCGCTAGGTAAGTTTATGCGGTACATTTATCATATAAACCATTTCATTTAATTTTTATATTCGTTTATCGCAATAATTCCTACACCAGGGAAAACATCGTTAAACATTATCTCTCTCGCCTAATATTACTCTTTTTTCTCTTCTCGTCGCTCTCTTCCTTTCACTCTCTCGCGCTCAGTAATAATTAATAATCTTCTTTTTCATTTCTAATTTATTATTTCTTTCTCTCTTTCTTTCTCTCTCGCTCTCTTTCTTTCTCGCTCTATGTCTTTCCTCGTTACGCCTTCGTCGTCTAATATTTTATTCAGCGCTCGATATAGATTATTCATATTAGAAAAATTTGTACTCTTATAGGGGAGGTATCGAGGGATACAGCTGCCTCGCTGTTGTTCTATATTTTCCATGATTTGAGGGAACATCTTACCCAGTCTCGCATGTGTGTCACTTCCTAAATCGAGTAACATCCTCTCGCGATCTAGCCGAGTCGTGCAATATCGCGCGTGCATCGCGTTCGCGCACTTTTTTTCCGTCCTTGTAAAATGTCCCAATTCGTGTCAGGTGTCAGCCAGCTAACCGAACGAGGCACGCGAGGTGTCCAATCGCAAGAACAAGATTGATAAAATATTTACATGGTAAATAAATCGTCAGATTCCGTAACTTGCGTTATAAATTTCGATCACCCTGATGTTTTAAAAATAAAATACAGTGTGGTCGTGTCCAAAAATTACCATATCTCTAAATCGCTACTTATGAAATAAGGTAAAAACACGAAGGTCATGTACTTGTGCGCAGTGATTTTTATGTGATAGAATATGTCGACTCTTTTACCGATTTTACACATTTATATGTCGCGATTGGACAGCCGCGGGCCGCGTTATCATTTTTTTTTTATCCTTGTTGAAACCGGTACGGTCGAACGAAATGGAGAACTCAGTGGCGAGAAATCGGGTGAGGAGCTCGGTAGGGTACGATCGGGAAAACGGAGTAAGATGGGTTAATTTTTCAGGCGATGGTTAAAAGATCCTTGCAAACCGCAGTCACTCTTCTTTCATTCACGACCGCTAAACTGAGTCACGATTGCGTTCACGTAGCCTTGCTCGCGAGTTCCGTCTGCCAATCTGTATTCACCGTTTTAGCGCGATAGAAGAATGTGCGTGCGGAAAAACGCCAGACTCTTTATACGAAGTCGCGACGCGAGCCCATCGTGACTCCGACTAAGCTACACGAGAATGGGAAATAGCTTCGTTAAAAATGCATAAGTATACGCGTGTGTATATATATATATATGTTTACCACGTACCTACAAGATTAGGACTTGATACGAACTACGACGCCTAAGGAGGAGTCCCATTTTCTCTCCGCGAAAAGGACTGGTTAACCGTGAGCGATTCTAAGCCAAATTTTCGATCAAACCGTACACCGCTAGTGGTAATATGTAATATGCGTTTACCGCGTTATCGCTTATCACGCTATTATATGTACGTGTACACGTATATGTCCATTATGTGTGCGTATATATGTAATATATAATATTACCAAACCGTCGTTACGACCGCCTTTTGTAGGTTCCTTCGAAAAAAGCTCCGACCTCGCGCGACCTCAACTTCAACGTTTCCCTCCCCCTCGTTGCCCTCCTATTTCCGACAAAAATCCCGCGCAACATCCATCGCGAGTTCCGACGCTCGCGACTTCTTGCGCGCGTGGCGATTTCGCGCTCGTCGATGCCACCCGATTGTTCGTTTTATTTGGATTGTTGTCCCTTTTTGTCCCTCTCGACCGAAGATCGTAGGAAGGCGAACGAGAGTCGTAGGGCAGGGCAGTAAGACATGGAAAGGCTATCGCAATTCACTGTTTCCTCCGTTCCTTTCATCCTTTTTATCGTTCATAGCCATCTCTCTCGCTTCTCTTTTTCCTCTCCGTTCTTATTCTCTCTCTTTCTCCGCTCCTCTCTCACCGCCCTCGGAAAAAAAAAGAAATAGATCTAAACGTCCGCGATGGGAGATAAAACAGGAAATCGGAAAGAAGTCTGGTGCGCGATGTTTCAGAAGGCAGGGACGTTTTAACGTCGCTCGAAGTCTCGATTGTACGCGGAATCGAAAGAATTCACTCGTTAACCGGGACTCCAATGACGACGAAGTCGGCAGCGATACGGTAAAGAAACGTTACTGTCCTTAAGTGTGTACTAGCTGTATATCCGTCAAACGCGTAGCCAATTACGGTTCGTCACAGTAACGACTTCGAGAAGACACGAATGAATCTGATTTCCGTAAACGACGTCTGTCGCAAAATACGACGATTACGAAGCTGATGAATAAATGATGAAATGACAAATAAAAAACAGCGCGGTTTATTTTATTTTATATCGCGCCCATTTTTCACGATTATCAAATTGTATGGTATTGTATGGTGGTTTTATCTCATCAATCTTCTTCACACAAAAAAACCTCATTATTCAGGTTCATGACATATATATATATCTTTAATTTTTAGAATTATGAGCTCATCTAAAAGAAATCGTGAAAATTAAAACAATGTACTCTTTGATCGACATGAGAAAAAAGAACTAACAATAAGATATAATGTAGTCAGCATATTACGTATAAAACAAACGTCTCGATGTGCAAGCGCAGTCGTTAAGAAGACCTCGCCGTGCCTTAAAAACTCTACGAGTTTAATCTCACTACAAACGATATCGGATGTTAATCTCCGATGGAGAGCGGCAATTTCTTTTTACGCGTTCACTTTCTTTTCCCTCTCTATCTCTCTTTTTCCCGCGCTTCCTCCCGTAGAAAAAACACCAGACCTTTCGTCACCTTTCACCCCTTTCCACAAACTTCCCGTTCGGTTGTCCCGTTTGGTCCGCACTACCAGCATGATTATTCGCTTTTGCATCGCAAAATGCTTGTGTCTACTATGATTTCTTTTTTTTATTTTTTGGATCGCTTCCATGCCTGCCGTCCGATCGGTTTCTCTCCTCTCGATTCGCTTAAACGACTAAGTAATACGACTAATTGTTAAGTGTTTAAAACTACGCGCGGCCTCCGAACGAGGCTTCGCCGCATCCTCGTTCCGACACGAGGGCGGATCAAAGTGCGATTATAGAGGAGCGTACCCTATATACTTATACGGGATTACTTATCAAAGGTTACATCGACGACACACCCCGCAAACGGTTTAATGTTTCGAGTGCCTCGCGTTCGCGACGACGCGGAAGCTTCGCGATCGATCGTGCCCGAGCGGATCATCGGGCAGGGACTAGCTTTTCTCAGAAGATCGTTTCAATGCGGCACGATCGTCGATCTCGCAGCGATCTCTACTCTCGCTCGGTTCACGTTCCCTGTTCTTTTTTTTCGCCCCTCGTTACGGAAGGTTTGCCGATCTCTAACGTATCGGAAGGGCTAAGCAGAGGCGAATCTTCGATTACTTCCGAACCCTTTTCGATATCTATATTCGATACTAACGTATAGCGTTGCATTGGCGTTTCCGAAATTGCCGACGAATTGCTTGCCTTAAACTAAACTTAACGACGTTTCTTAATTTTGATAAATACTACCGTGTTAATTTTCCGCACGAACCCTTCTCTCCGTCTTCGCGTGATCGACTTGGCGATCGCTTAAAAAAATAGGGTACAAAAATTATTCATCTAGATTTGCGAGATCTTACCGAATCTAAAGTCGCTTCTCCGCGCGTATTTTCAGTATTACTCTTTTTTTTTATAACACAGCCGAATAAAAATGCCCGAAATACGTCTAAGAAACTTATATCGAGAATCTTATTTTTTAACGCCTGATCCGCGTTCGCCCGAAGAACACCTCGATTTTTTTTTAATTTTTATTTTGTAAAAAAGAAGTCTACCCTTATAAGATCCACCGTGAACTTAGCCCCCATTAAAAGCGCGACGACTACGAGAGCGTATGTCGATCAATTTGCGCAATTGCTCTCTTTCTCGGTCAAATTTCGTTTCGCGATTTTTTTCTACTTTTTCTTTCTTTTCTCTTTATTCTCGCGTGTCCGTTAGCTAAACTAATAAAGAACATTACGAAGTTTGCCGCAATCGAGTCGGCATTACTGTCGCGATTGGTGTTAATTTACAGTGACACATCTTCCCTTTTTTTAAAACGACAAGAAACGTACGTCGTACAGTCTTACGCGGGTACCTTGTGTACGTATACATCGAAGAACGTACATTCGTCGTCGTCGTCGTCGTTGCTGTTGTCGTTTTACGCCTTTATTAGCCCTCGGGATCAGCATATATAAATCAATTGCGTAGCCCGCGGAGCATACAGGGCGAAACGCGAGCTACTTAAATGGTACCATTCGCGCGGGTCGTACGCGAAGAAACGTCGGTTACGCTACAAAAATCCAGCACGTTATTCCCGATGGTGCAATGGCGATTCATCCACCCCGCATGCGGACGTTCGATTTAACGCCGAAAGCGAAACTTTCCACCGAGTCGAATAACGGCCCGTTCGGAGAACTTGGAAAATTGTCATTGGGCTTAATCGAAGATCCGTCACGCGCACCTGTAAACTATTAGCGTGCCAGGGAGAGTCGCTTCGCGATTAAGACGACGGGCGCGAATGGTTCTCCAGCAATGATTTTGCCTACGAATACAAATCCGACACGACGCCATTTACACAGACGACGTTTTACATAAATCTACTGACTCGGGGTTATAGGGGTGGGTTTAAAGGGGTATATATATATACGTATATTATATATATGTATGTATGTATGTATACGCTACGAGTGCGATTAAATGCACGAATAGGAAGGGAGTAGCACATCCACACGCCATTCAGACACATCGGTTAACCCCTCTAAGGAAATTGGCTGCAAACGGGTACTTTTGGTATAACGGGGGAGGGGAAGGGGGAGCCTACGAACTAACGATTAATGCGCGTTCCGTTAAATCCTTAATTACGCGTGTCCTCGCAGCTAGCTCGCGCGCGAAAGGCCCGCGCGTGTACCGCCCACGCGCAATCTTTCGCCGCAAGCTGCGTGAAAAATTCGACATTAGATAAAAGAAGAAGAAGACAAAGGAAAAAGGAAAGAAAACCGATCATATCGTCTTAGAAGTGCGCGACTATTCGTCATTGATTACGAAGTTGCGATTTCGCAGTGCGCTCGTGCGTGATTACTATCGTCGATTTGCTTCCTGAAATCTGCGAAGTTTCGATTGGCCCACGGCTCGAAAAAGAAAGACGATGGAAGGGAAAGCAGATGTGGGAGCTACAATCGGGAAGTGGTTTGGTTTTCGAGAATGCGCTAATATGCCGAGCCGTGAACCAATTGTCTTTTTACACCTTCCGTCAAATGTCGCAATCCTGCGTACCGATCCGCTCTTTATTCACGTCTTCGTCCTTCACGAACATTCCCCCGCCTCCGCGTGTCCTCCGCGTTTGCTCCATCAGCGGTTTCGTATATATGTCAACGGGATTCGTTTTAGGCCACGCGCCGACATCGCGCCATTACCAGAGCGATGAGTTCGAAATTGGAGCATGAGGAGTTTGTGACAAATTGAGCATTAAGTTTGAACCAACCAAAATATCAGTATCGACTCTACTGATGGGATGTGTTCTTATGTTTTTCCCTTTTGCTGCATTTTTAAATAACTCGTTGGCACATTGTTATGCATTTTAATATGAACAAATTTAACGTTTTTTTTTTAGCGAAGGTAGATCTTTTAAAATTGTCGCAAATATATCACGCAGTCTTAAAAATGCGAAGCACTATTAAATGATTTGATTGTTCATTCTTATAGTCCGTGAGAACTATAATGCACAGAATTTCCAATATGGCAAGATTATATCCAAGAATGTGAATATAAAAAATGTTGCGTAATGTATAATAGGATACTCTGAACTCATCGCTACAGTATAAGAGTGTAAAATAACTTAATAACATTGCAAACGCCATTAATAAAGAGAATCCGGCTTCACGATGATATCTTTAACGTATAGTCGTCAGAGAGACACGCAAAGGCGAGACGGCAGCGTTATATGTTAATAACAACATTATGCTCCTATGTACATTTGTACCTTGGCCAACGTATCCAATCGACTCGATTACGGCCGAGCCCCCTGCATTCGTTCAAAAAATTCCACAATTTCGGCCACTTCTTGATAGAGACCCACTTGAGCTAGGCGTTCCCGCCTCTCACTTAAAAATGCGTTACTTTTCCATCATTCACGTCTTAACAGCAGCATTTCCTCGCCACATTATCTCGCGAATCCTCGGAGGGGGATCGAGAGAGCTCGGCTCCTTCCAATCGTAGAACGTGAAAGACAGCCGGTGTGTGTACTATTTATGACGTCGGCGAACGGTGCCCTCCTTGTCTCACGAACGGTCTCCTCTTTCCCTCCGAGGGTGTCCGGACTCGCCGGAGCACCCTTTGATCTCCCTCATCCCGAGAATCTCTATAAGCAAAACGGTTCTCGCGCAAAAACGTTGGCAATGGAGAAGACCAGAGCGCGATCGATGGACACGAGGGGGTGCACACGAGTCGCCGACGTGAGAAAAACAAAACCGCTCTCCAGTAGCGCACTCGATAAAATTTCTTCGTCGTTCTAACGTTTCAGTATAACAATCATTAGGCAACGTACATTAATTACATCACTTACAGGATTAGCGACGGAATTGGGAATGGATGCGGAGGGGATGGGGGGGGGGAAAGGTAGAGGAAGGTGGACAGGATGGGGGATTCGATAAATCCATTGAATGTCGACGTTCGCCATCGGCGGACGGGGAAGGAGACACTGCGGGATTTCGTATTTCTGTGAAACTTAATCGAGAGACGCGGGGTGCGAATTCCGTGGAATTCCGCGCGATCATTTCCCCCTTCGATATCGATGTTCGCTTCCGACGCGAACCCCTCCTGGTTCGTGTTCTCATACTCGTCTCTCGCGTAAATCCGGCGTCTAGAGCGCGATGAGCGCAACCATGCACGTATCGTTTCCATCCATTCTTCTCACTTTGTACGTCTTTCGATAAGAATGTAACGTTCGTCGACGGGCAGCCTAGACGTGCCGCAATTCGATTCCCTAAATCCGCGTCCCTACATATATAACTCCCTTTCCATCGTATATATTTCTCTCCCTCTATTCTGCATCTTTTTCTTCCTGCGTCTGAAAGTATATTTAGTCTGTAAAACAGGAGAGAATACGTGCTGCCGCGCGGCACGGCCGACTTCGCGTGTTCGAATCATGCATGGAATTCAGGTGAAACCTTGAACCAGACTTCGCGTGAACGCCTCACGCGAAGGGAGGGCACCCGAAAAGCCAACGCGTGCCCGCGCGACTTAAGCCGACACCGGGTTCGAGAATATGGTATACACGAGTTAACGTTCATTAACGAATTAACATCACAATCAAGCTATTACAGGTCGAAAGGCGCGTTAACCACCACGAAGACCACCCTCGCCCGCCGGCGAGTCTCTTTTGGCTTCATCGACCCGTGACGGTTAACGTGCGCGGAACGTGGAATTTAACTCTTTGAAGATTATGTTCCCCGTTCTGAAACCGCGTCCTCGAAATCCTCTGATTGAGCGGTATGGTAACTGTTAACACTCAGGTAAGTTCGGAGAAACGGTTTCAGCGCGGAGCCATTAAACGCAAAGGGGGTTTAAACATAACTGCCTTTCAAATAGTACGTATATCCAATAATATAAACAAAATGGAAAAACTGCGATATTGTTCTCAACGCAATAAATGTTTGCGCGATCTTCCTCTAATATAGTACGTAGGTAATAGTTACGTGATTAACTATATGTGTACTTAATGTATGCGCACTGATATAACATACGCACGTATATATCTATGTATCTAATGTATTCACGTGTTCACTTATCAATCCTTACCACATTAGAAGCACAAAACAAAACATCAAACATCATCTGCATCTACGCTCTGTTCGCGAATAAGTGAAAGAAGACGCGAAGAAAATAAGCCAATGAACTGAGGAACGAGCCATTAAATTGAAGAAAAGCGCGAAAACTCTAAAGAAAATATCGCCGCCGAGGCGATTCAAATGCCTTAAAAAAAATTAAGAAGTCTGCTCTTGGAGGTATTTTGGGCACCCCTTAAACGAATTCGAATCCGGACGATTTGTCAATTAAATATTAGCGCCAAATGGAAACGTCAAATAAAACACGAATGCTATATATAATATAGTAATTATATAAATGTTCATTTATTTTAAGAGAAATGTGAGTCGAGTTGTAAAAAGATGATTTCCAATCAATGTAAAAGTAATTATCGTCTGATTATAATATTAATGGTTAATTATTTGTCAGGAAAATTAATTTTATCGTCTAGAATCAAATCTACATGCCGAAATTGATCGGCCAGAGAGAAGATCGCTCGAGCGATACTATACCACGAGTGTTGGGCCTCCTTCCCATCGATCACAAAAAGTTATCACCATTTCGCGTACCCTCGCGTACGCTTGCGTAAATAATGCTGCAGGAAATCGTAATAAAGAAAAAAAAAAAGGAAAGCCGAATCAATAATCAAAAGTTTCATGAACGAGTTCTTACCGTGATGAATTTAAGAATCGAGGATTATGGACAAAAAAGGAAGAATACATTTGCTCTGCTAAACGATTGTAAGTCAGCATGACTGCTTGTCAATCTCCCGATTCGCTGCAATGACTGCGACTAATAAAGACATCATTGGAAATGTGTATTCGTTTATGTGTGTGTGTATGTGTTACGCGTGCGCGTATCGCATGACTGTGACGAGAGATCACGAGGCGATTTTTACAAACGGACGCACGTTGATCTGGGGTGGTACGGCGCGCAAAAAATTCAGTTGACGAAATGGAGATCATTACGATTGATCAAGGCGCCGGTCATTCGATACTTCACGTAGATTTTGTTTCCAGTTCTGTAATATATATTTCCTCAATGAAAAACAACTCGCTAACTACTCCGTTTAGCCTGCTATCTTCTTTTGTCAATATCGTGAAGAATCTCGGCTCTTGTGCTCACCGAATAAATATTTGCGACTAATAAATGAAATATCGACACTCCCGATTAGAGTAAACTTGTCCCACACGAATGGTTCCAGCCATTTATAGCGTCTGCGATTCTCGATATTTATCCTCCGTTATCGATAACGGCAGATATTATGATGCGATCTTTACGTGTCGTCAGATGAAGTTCCTTATAATCCGCTGTTTATGTCCGTGATTTATATCTGAGAAAGTGAAGCGAATCTTCCTTTCGCGTCTCATCGTCGTAGGACGCGCACTCGTGGTTTTTGTGTGATTTATTTAACGCGTGCGGTTGCGTACGTGTAATTAGAATGTGCGTGTGTGATTTCTTTCTTTCGGTATATTTCTAAGGAGCCCGTATACGTTGTTTCGCGCACATTTGCGACGTACACGTTGAGAACGTACGTATATATAGATTTATATATACATATATTTCGATATATATATATACCTATAGTTGTCTAGCACAGCTGTAAAGACTCTTACTCGCTAAAAAGACAAAAATTGATGATTCTTAAACATACGTATTATTCATTCTTTCATATAATATATATATATATATATATCTATCTATATATATATTTTCATATATATATATTTCTTCATCTATTCATTTATTTTATATATATCGATTTATTTAAACGAACTTTGACCGACGAGAAAATCGTTCCCTCACGTCCTGTAGCCACGTCAAGGCCGCGTGAAAGGGTTCCGATGAACAACCGATATAATTACTATGATTAGTACGTAATAAAATTTTCCCTCTCCCCCTCGTCTCTCTTTCTTAATCATCTCGGACATCCACAATATGACACAATAACTTATCACTAGGACGATTCGTCCGGTCGTCTACCCGATTTTGCTCGAAGACGTCGCTCGATTTCACCGGCGCGATCTCCCTCGGATCCGAGTTTCCTCTTTCGCCCACTTCCGATATGGAGTTTCCGGGGGAGGGAGGGCGCACGTCGCGATATTCCCCAAGATCGACTTTCTATCTCAAGGCCAACGTCGATCTTGGCCGAGTTCCCAATCACGCTCGATTCAAAGTCGACCGGCGCGGCGCCGGAATGGAGTCCGCGGGAGGGGGGGGGAGGACTGCGCACGTCTTCGCACCCCCTCGAGGCAAAGCTCGAGGACAAAATCTCACCTTCACCCTTTCTCTCCCCTACCGCCCCCTTCTCTCCTATATCACCCTCCTTTCTTTGGAAGCCGGGTGTACGACCGGCGAAAACGAAAGAGCGTCTTAACTACGAGAAAACGTCGTTCTATATAAACTTACTATTTATCGATGATTCAAACCTTTTCTTTTCAAGTAAATGACTCTACACTAAACTCTATTCATAATTCAACCATTCGTAACCTCTCTACTCCATCACGGAGACTCAACCCTCTTTTCCTCCCTCCCTCCCTCCCATCAACCCTATCCCCCCTAGTCCCATACAAACGTACCACGCGAACGCTTTTCGGATTATATAAAATTCACAAACGCGGGATATAGATATCGATTATTCGGTAAACCTTCGGGTAGCGAGGAAGGCCAGTGTGTCTGGTCGACGAGACCGAGTATGTTAAAAGCTCGGTAAAGTCGTCGACAGGATCATCCCGCCACCCCCGCTGGTACCCCAGTCGTCCATATAAAAAACACTGATATACAAAACGTTCACTAGATCGACATTAAACGTTGGCGAACGGCGCGACGAGAAATTGCTAATGGATAGATACATGCGTGAAAAAACGCACGCAATGCTGCAACTTTGTTGGCTCGTGTAAAGCGCGAATACTTATGTATTGCCTATTGTTAGCCCGAATTGTCTGAATTTTTTAAATAACAGAAATTCCTCGCAAGAAAGAACGCTGCGCGTACAAGTTTCCGGAAGGTTCAATATTCGAAATCACTGGTATGCTTATGTGAGGTTCCAGACTAACGGTTGTTTGCGCTAGAAACGCGTTATGGGACACCATAACGCGTCCATTTGCTGGATATGACTAGCTTCCTGAGATACAGGACATTCGTAATTTGTGAAGTCAAACTCGCCCTTCTCCCCCCTAAAAAGAAGAAAGTAATGCGGAATTTCAACAAAATCGAATCTTCCCTTCTTCTCAATTTATTTGTTGCTCGTATTGCTATTTCGATTTTACTGAATTGACACATACGTCTTTCGTTCTTCCACCGTACTTTCAGCATCGGCTAACACAATGATGTTACCGGCCAGTCTGATCAAGAAGATATCACAGTGCTGTGCTCTGCACGTGGAGCATATCGTACGAGGAACCCCGTGAAGCGTCGAACTTTTTCGACAATCTTCCGCGTGACGTCTTTCAAAGATTGTCGCTTTTATCGTAAGATATGACACCGAGAATCACCGGGGGATATATTTGTTCGACTCTCAAACCTTCCGGCAACTCCGCGCAACTTCCACGATAGCTCTTGGGAAACAGTGTTCTCCAACTTCATTGTATATGACGCATCTTTATACCGGACTCTCGTGAATCGGACTAACGTTGGGCGATTTTACAGCGCGATAAGCCGTTAGCAGCGAGATCTCGCTGACAGTTTCCCGTCGCGCGATTCCAACCCACGCCGTTGGATGAAAATAGCAAAAGTACAAAATCGCTATAGTTAATTACCCGAATAAAAAAGATTACCCTAATGTAACATTAGCCTTATCAACTACGGAGCTAAGTGCGCCGTCGTGCGTTGACGCACGATCGATGATAAAGACACTTGCTGTCCTCTTAGAAAAAAAGCAGCAGCTTGCTACGGCACCATCAATAGCGAAAAAGATATCCTTTTTCCCCCTCCCCTCTCGCGACGACTCTTCTTGTCTCTGCCGTAAGTTCATCACTTCTCCAGTCCGACGACTCGAAATTCGAGTCCGACTGGGACTTTCGTCCACATGTATTCGCGTACGAAATTATAATAGAAGAAAAAGCTAAGATACTCCGAATCTCAATATTTTCGACTTCGCCTCTAATCTACGCTTACTGACACATTAACATGATCAGCCATTGCCAAAAATTGTCTAAATTCTGTAGAAAGGCTCCTACAATCACTATTTTTCTCTATTTTCAATGAAACATTTGAGATACTGTGTTCATTGTCCCTAAATTATTAACAAAGACTTACATATATATAAAATTGTTATTCCGTATTATTACTTATCATTTATCTCCATTTTCATTATTTTTTCATTAAAACAAGTACGTTAAAATAAATAGATTAATGTACGTATATTTCGCGTAATTTAATACTTTCAAAATTCGCAGATTTAAAGATTCTCAAATTTTCTACCACCACCACATTCAATGAACACGAGCAAAAGTGAGAAACAAAAAATGCGTTTATAAATATTTAGTAAACGCGAGGAGCCTCTCTCGTAATTCTTTTTATTATAAATCTACATAATGAAATAATTCTCGTGATCGCGTGAATCCGTGTAAAGTCGCGACAAATAATCGTAACTTTCTGAAACTCGATCTTCTTGACTCCTTCCTCTTTTTACTCGCGACAGGAACTCAGAGGAGCGAGTAATAGCGCATAATACCGCTGATTCTTATTAAAAATTGAAAGCAGTAGGGAGTACAGGCGACGCGTGCATCGCACACGCATCATAAGTGATTAAGAAAAATTTCTCGTACACGCTTCCGATCGTACGAGGAACTTGAAACGATTTGGAACTGGTTTGGTCGCGTTAATTTTGAAAAGAATGTTTCACTTACCTTGAAAAATGCGTAGACGCATTGCAGGTTTTTTTTTCTCTAAAGACCAATTTTGTGTGTCTCGATAAAACTTCGCGCAGAAAAACAAAGAAAAGGTTCGAAATAGCGATATTTTCTAGATCCAGACTTCGCCTCATTTTGAGGGCGACAATTGAGCCCATTTCGATGCCTCCAACGTCGCTCGAAATTTTTATCGCACGTGCTGTGAAAACGAAATTCAAGTTCCTTTCGCCATCGATCGAGCAGCCGTACTGCGCTTTTTAATCTGCATTGTCGAAGGTGGCGGAGTTCGATAACGGTCAGACAAAGAACGACGAAGATACGAATTGCAAAACGAATCTTGGAAAAAAAAAACGGACGAAAGATAGAGAATACTAAAACGCTGCTTTTGCTTGGCAATTGCTCATTTGGCACTCTGAGAAAACGTACGGTCGAGACGAAACGATCGGAGAAGGACTCAGACGCGATCGTCCTTGCCTCCGGCATTAAACGCGCGAGAAATTAATTAACGCGGGAGTTTAGTTCTTCGCGCACAGGAAACGCGCGAATTGTCCGACTCGCCAACTCGTTGGCTGTCCAAGAATGAGATTTTCTCCAACTGGATACATCCTCAATTCGCCATTGGCTGAGCGTTTTCCTGTGCATTATTTTTTCATATTTTTTTTTCGTTTTTTGACCCCCTATCTCCTTATCTCACTACTCTCCTTCGATCTTCCAATGAATCGTGAACGAAACTGCGTGACTACTTCACATTAATAATTTTTAAAATTTCATTTTATTTCTTATTTGTCATCATTTGTTTCTTATATGATACGCAGAAGAGAAATTCGTGTCTACTAAAGATATGAACATCGTTCTTCTTTTTGTCTCTTTCATCACGATATTATCTTTTTTCGCAGAGCATACAAATAACTAAAACTATAAAAATAACTACAAATATTACATACGAAAAAATATGGAAAGTTCAAATTTAAAAAAAAAAAAAATTTAAAAAACTACAGTTGCCGCGTTATTTTTGTGTATCTCGAATTGATAACACCGTGCAGCGAAATAAAATTTAAACATAGATTTTTCACGTAGTATACTGTTTTAAAAAAAAACATACATCGCTCATATAAAAAAATGCATACTGTCGTCAATCGGACACATGACCAATGGAGAAACAAAAACGAACAAAGACAAAACCGCTACGTGAAGACATAAAGAAGTAGCCGCGCAGCTTCACGATCTTCAATCGCGTTACGCCTCACACACACGCGGGGGGGTATTGTATTATCTCCTAAATATACCTCCCGACGTACGAATTAAGTATACTTTTTTTTTTAATCGAAGTAACGTAAAAAAGGTACACGATCGACTATACTACCTTGAGAACGGTGGGCGGTCTGTTTGTGGGACGGCCGCTATTGGTGGACAGCAACGACCAGCATCGCCAGAAAAAAAAGGAGGTTCTCTTCCTCTCCAAACACACTTGATTCTCTCCCACTTAATATGTTATATACACTGGCTACCTCGGACGATCATGACTTTCCGCGAGAATCGTCCTGCACTCGAGCGAGCGACGACGGGATCGGAGGAACGAGGGAGCCGTGCACTCTTTCATCTAGACGAAAAAACGCGTGTGTACACAGCGCGAGCGGTAGTCCCAAAAACGATTGGTATTTTCTTCCGATGAGTTTACCTTTTACCTTTTACGACCGGCGTGAATTTCGCCCGTCTCTCACGGCAGCGCAACGCTCCTGGTCCCGGAATCGCGGAAAGTCGTGACGCGCGCCCGACCGAATCAACGTTGAAAACCCATCGAATGAGTCGTAGATCCTTAAACAAAATCAACATGGCCGCCATAAACGTATAAACTAATAAAATGTAAAAAAAACAACGTGTTCTCGATTATCTAAGTAACAAACGATAGTTATTTCTTCTTTCTTATCCCCTCCCAATCTTTCCTAGAAAGTAGCCTTTTTTCTTCTTTTCTTTATACACGTTTACAATAAAGGAAGTCGACCTTTCTCTCTGTGTCTAATATCTTTTATATATATCTCCGCCTAAATTTATTTCATGTATTTATTATTATTATTTTTTTAAAGCAATTCCACTATATATTATGAAACGGGAGACGGCGAAGCTATCACTTGTCATCCGAAAGTTTTCGAAACCGTCTGAGATAGATGATTCAGTTGGTCGTAAAAAATTTTATGCATAAATGATGACACGCAAATTTTTGCAAAACATTTTGCTAGTTAAAAATCACCTATGTCAGAGAAACACGTCCGTAATGACAATCGTCAAAACAATGTATACTAATAAAAAATTAATTGTCGTTGGTCCAACAAAACGTACAATAAATGCCTTAAGACACTTAAAGAGCAACATTACGGGAGAAATAAAATTACACTAATTTTGCAAGTCTCGCTTCGCGCGCATCGTCAAACGAAAAACGTTAATAATTCGACGTCTCCCGCTTAGAATCAACCTAAACAAACAAATCTACAATCGACGTTAAAAAAAAGAAACATCTTAAATTTGATTAGTACTACGGGAATGCGCCAAGGGGCTCGCGCGTCGTACCGTTATCGCATAGTATAGCCATTTGACTGTTAAAAAAAAGATTCCTAAGAAGTTACGAAGTAATAAGACCAGCTATCGACCGAAATAAAAGAGACGAGGAATTAATACATCGGTGGATCCGGCCGACAGCACGCGCCAGGAAAGATCGGCGGCCCCTGTGCGCGTTCGCCATCGTCAAAATCTCCTACAGGTCGCGAGAGGAGGATTCTAGATTACGGTCGTCCGGAACAGGGAGATCGACTTGTAAAAGAGAGGATACAAGTCGGCCGCAGTGGTGCGCATACGGCGACGGTTCGCTAAGTTCTCTAATGGTTACGGCCACTGGCTGTAGAGCTGAAACTGCTCGCGGGTGAAGCAGGCCGAGAGCGGTTTCACGAAGTGGGCGTCGACCGCCCTGCAGTGCGGGCAGCCGAAGACGCGGCTGTAGTCCGAGTAGAAGTTCAGTCGCTGATGAGGGTAGATCAGGGGTTTCTGGCAGCTGTTGCACTGGAACGAAAACGGAACGACGGTGCGTTCATTTCGTGCGGTGTTTTCCCTTCCCTGCGGGCGGGCGTAACGAATCGGCGCGATAGAACTAGCATGCAAGCTTCGATCGTCTAATTACTCTAATTCGACACGTGTTGCAATTTCGTATTGCAAACTGCACAAGTTCCGTTTTTGAGATCGTCGATTTGTAAAAAAAAAATTGAGACAAAGATGAGATGAATATTAGCATAATATTGTCGTAACCCGCATCAATATCAAACTGAGAGAAATAAATGAAACAAGTGACAAAAGATGATTCGAGGCTTTTATCTCGATAATTGTACGATTGCATGAGATATAGCGTTAGTTTTTTTTTAATTTTTACATCCGAGAACATATCACCCGGGGTGATGTATTTAACACTCGTGCGTTAAAAAGTCAAAGTTCGATCGGGTTGGGGTCAGCCGCTCACGAATTCGGGGCTTACCTTGAGTCGTTCGCTGCAACAGGGCATGGCAGCGAAGATATCGTAGCTGTACATGGTGCCGAGGACCAAGCTCGAACCATCCCACGGTTGGGTACAGAAACGGCAGCGTACAGGTTGCCCGCCGCCCTCCAAACAACTCATGCATACGGCTGACAAAAATTGTGTACGACCTTCGACCTTCACCTGGAATAAAATGCCGAAAAACCGAACGTGCAATTGGAATCTTGCGAAACCATTCAAATATTGCGATAGAATCGCGGGCGAAAAATATGATAGGGAATAAATTGCGATTTAAATGGTTCGCGAAACTCTGTGCAAAATTTGTAATCAAATTGTTAATCAATGTGCAGAAATAATTTGTACATACAGACAGATACTGTGTACTTGTTATGCTTATTAAGAGGTTATTGAAGTGTTCTCTAAGCATTTAACGAAAGAACGAGGTATGTTAAATAATAATCTGTTAAATTGCTGAATCCATCAAAATTTTCAAGTTGCTTAATTAAAATTTTGCTTTACTCTTTCAATGAGAAACTCAGTGGCTAAGATATTTGTAAAATTTTGGATAATGAAAACGTACCTCAGCACAAGCGGGCGAGTGCTGTCTGGGTGACAAGAAGAATGTGCCGTCCACCAGCGGGTACCTGTCGAAAACCAGCATGGCAGCGCGACAAAGGACGCACGTAACTCGAGACCACTGCAGAGCGGCCAATGTCGATAGGATGAAGCATCTGGTGTCGTCGTTGCCGTGATTTCCCTCGTCCTCCATCTGAAAACAAACCGTTAACAAACACATCGTTACGTTGCGTGCGCAATCGTGTTGTATAAACATAAATGTAATAATACATATATATATATATATATATATATATATATATATATATATATATAAATGAAAGAGAGACTGCCCGTGCTCGTAACAACTCGTGAATTTATCTTTCTCTACAATTCTCCTCGGAGAAAATAAAGAAAAAAAAATACTGAAGAGAAGAATGAATTTTTCTTTCAAACTAATTACGAGTTCAAGCTCGAACATCTGACGGGAAACATCGCCGGTTACGTCGAGCAAAAGACTTAAAGCTACTTTGAGCGGAAACGTTAGTCGGTAACGATGTCCAATCTCTTCGTTCGATCTCGTTTCCCGCCTACTTGCGAGAGTGACGATAATTTGAATGCAGAATTCCCCATCCGGTAACTCTTACACGCGCGCGAAGTAATAACGTCGGCGACATCAACAAAGCTCGTCCTCTCATCCGTGCCCGCCTTGCTCGTTAAACCAGTTTCCGTGGGACGCTCGCCGTAGCCCGCGGGAGGAGAAAAGTATACGCGGGCCTTGATACTGCCGCCGTAAAAAGACCGAAGGCGACGGCGAGGGTGGAAAATTCGAAGGATGCAACGCGGCGCGCCGGGCGTCTCCTCGATAGCGGATAAACTGCGAAGGCGGTGGCTACGAAACGCCGTAAAGATTTTCGTGACGAGCGAGAAGGGGCGACTGGATGGAAAAAGGATGCAACGCGTTTCGCCTGGATCAAGGCACTAAAGGACGAAGAAGTGTGAAAAGTAGCGCCGTGAGACGGAAACCCGGATGGAAGTTTCAGAAAACGCGCACTGAAGGTTCTCATAAGCGGCGAAAGAAAAGGGCAACAGGAGGCACAACGAGGTACTTCCAAGAAATCTGTCAGCGAATCTTAATAGTGTCTTAGAAAAGTCTGTTGAAGCAGTCTCCTCCCGAGCTGGAGGTGAAACGAAAAAGCTGGTGGTACCACGGTTGTACCACAGTAAAGAATTAAAGGTTTTAATAACGAACTAAATGAGGGGACGTAACGGTGGCGAAAGAAGCACGAGCTCTGTAGTCAGAGAAACTGCAACGGGAAGGAAAATTGAAAGGATGCGGGCGAAAAGGCTAGCGAAACGGCGACGAAGAAAGCGGAAACGGGCGACTCTGCCGACGAGGAAAAACTGTCGCCAGTAGACGACATTTATAACCATAGTAAATAACCAGTCTTTCTACTTTGTTACTACAAGGGAAAAAATAGAATGGGCGACGAAAGGATCAATGTTTGTAGAATAGAGAAGTAGAGGCGTGAACCTTCGTGTTATAATTACATTATTAGATCACTTTTGTAATTGATAAAGAAAATACGATTATTCAAAATGTATGCAGCAGCAGTAGCATTAAAGTAATTAAATTGTCGATTATTGGCAGATCTCATTTAGCCTTTTACCTAAATGCCGAGCGATCAGCTAGATTGAGAAAAAAATTTCATATCTCTCTATTTATTCCAGAGGCCCAGAAACTCGGCTTTGTTCTCGTCGATACGTGACGTCCCGTTCATCCGTAAGATTCCACGAAGATGAAAGTATATTTCCAGACTGCGCCGGAGAGGTTTTCGAGTACTTGGAGTGACCGAGGGACACGAGTGGCGAAGCAGGGAAAGAGAATGCGGGAATGAGGGAATAAATAAAAGAGAAGAGACACGACGGAGAAAGGAGAAAAACCGCAGCTCTTCCGACCAACGTATTCGTGGATTCGAGTAAAGAGAGAGAGAGAACAGGAGTCCTTGACGCATCCTCGGATGCTCGAGAGACCCATACAAGCCACGCGTACATCCATTTTTCCATCCATCCATCCATCTCGCTGTGAGGACTCAACGCCAGTGTCGAAGAAATAAATTGAATTGGTACGTCCCTCGTATTGCCACGCGACGTACGATCCAGACCCATGATCGAAAAGAAGCACTCGTTTTTACAGCTTCGATTAGGACCTAAGATTGCGCAACGCTGATACGACACGATACGTTTCCTAGAATTTTATTGCGACTCGTAAGCCTGTCGGGCGCTAGGGCGAGCACGAAATACTTTTGCGCGAAACATAAGAATTGCTTTCGACATGATATTGTTTGATGAAATATTTTATTTATGAAATATCAACTATATGCAAGGTATATACGTTCTATTACAATCCGTAATTATCGTCGTTGGCATAATCGCTATTTGTACTACTTATACTTATTTTCGCATTCCATTTTTTAACTCCCATGTTTAATTTTAATAAAATTCATTATACAGCGTCCTTTTCTGTCTGTAATCTATCAATATTAAAATATTTTCGGCATTCGAAGCTAGAAAAAAGTATTTAATTTTAAAGAGGATCTAGAATTTTTAACAACAGCGGCAAAAGGCAAATGAACTGCGATAATTTCGAGCCTAAAAATCGAAGAGAGAGAGAGAGAGAGAGAGAGAGAGAGAGAGAGAGAGAGAGAGAGAGAGAGAGAGAGAGAGAAAGGCGCCGGGAAACGACAGGGGTGGTGAATCGTAAATCGTGGTGTACTGTAAAGGGACTTACACCGGCGGCGTCGCGGATTATCGGAATTCAATAATGCGGGACGATACAAATAAATGAAAAAAAAAATCTACCTTAGCGCCGCTGCACACTCAAAGTGAAATATAATAAAGAACTGATGTTAGCGAGGCAGCGAGACCATATCTTTCCCCTTATTACTTAGGCCAGCTTTTCATTGAATGCAATATAATAAGATTCTCGAAAGAGGATTACTCGATAAAAGTAAACTGAGAAAAACTTTAAATTGCAGCAATTTATAATATATATATATCTCGTAGTTCATAAATTAAAATTTAACTTTTCCTCTAACTGAATAAAAATAAATATAGAAATCGAGTAGCTACCTACGCGTTGGAAGTTTATCAACTACCTACTTAAAAATATTTAAATAAAATTGTCGGGATATCTCTCGCTTACAATGAAAGCTCTGACGGAAAGTATTCTACTTTTTTCCTCGATCTTATAGGTCAAATTAAAAGTCTTAAACGATTTCTATCGATGTAGAGGTTCGTGCATTCAACTTTATCGCACTGGGGGCAAAGGAAGGAAAAGGAGAAGGAGACGTATTCGGTGCTAAAACCGCTTGACTTCATTTTATGTACATTGTGCCGAGGAGACGATTTTCTTGAAGGCGAAGGGAGTAAAACAGGAAAAGAAGGGGAGCCGGCATAGGGGATGCAGAAAAAAAAGGTACCGCTGGGGATTTTTTTAGGGTTCCTAAGGACACCCTTATTTAGAGCCTTAACATCAACGCGGACTCGGCCATAGGACGCGAGACGATAAAAAGCGGTATATAGGCGAACGTAAAATTCGTTACGATCGAACTTCGCCTACTTCCGCTACCATCCTAAAGAAGAGAAGTAATTACTTACGAAAGACGCGAGAAAAGATGTGTGAGAGGTATTCCTTGTGTGCGATTCTACAATTTTTATCTCACCTTACGGCATACTATGGGCTTAACTTTTATGGAAAAGAGCACGTTTAAACTTCATATTATTTTCGGCAAAAACTTGTAAATAAAATACTGATGCTACGCATACGAAGGATGCTTTTGAAAAAGGAAAAATCATATTAAAAACGAAAATATTAAATTTTGCGATCACAAGTTAATCCATACATGTCGGATTATATTGAACACCACGAATTCAATCTTGTTGCAATTATTTTGTTAATTAGCATTATCAAAATTCTTTTCTGTGTCAAAACATTCATTTTTTCGAAAAACTTTTTTCGCGATATACTTAACGGAGAGCCGCAGCATCTCGCAAGGTTCTTGCTTTCGAGAGAAAACTTCATTCGGCCAGCGCAGACAATTGACTCGCGGAACCCGGCAACGTCGTAAATTCTCTCGAGGAGTGGGTGCGCTCGTTGCATTCCCAGTTAACGCGAATACGAGCTTGCGAGACGAGCCCTCTTACTTTCTTTAAAAGCATCGAGCCAGAGTTCGAACAGTTAGACGGTCTACAAAACGTATTTACGAGCGGCGAGATAAAGTAGCAAGAAACAAGAAAGAGAAACGTTTCCATCTCGATCTCTTTCCCAAACGATTTTTAACAAGTCTTCTAATTCTTCATTAACCATATTTAGATAGTATATCAGATGTTCAGTATTTTTAATTATAATGAGAACGCACAATATAAGCGTTTTATGTTATAATTATGATTAATGGAATGAAATTTATAATAAAAAGAAATAAGATAAAAAAAGGAGCTTGAATACATTTTACAATTCAAATGTTAATTTGTACTGCTAAATGTTTACAGACAACACAATATCGAAGTAACTTTGTCGTGCGAAATTAGTAGCGTCACAAGTTCCGGTGATGAAAGCTGATCCGGGGGGCTCAGAAAAGTTAAATGGAAAATAGAAAGTCGGGGATCAGAGACAAAGGGATTACTTAAGGACTGTCCATGTATTATAGCCGGAACAAAGGATTCGCGAAGGATTTCCCCGCGCATCCTCTTCAATGTGGAAGGGTGCGGCGGTCCGGAGCGATAACAACTTTTCGCCGAAAGTTTCCCCGTTCCGTTCTTCGTTTCCCCTGACGGAGGAAGTATTCTCCAGCTCCGTGTCGTTCTCCATGCAAGTGACCCACTGTCGTGCCCGTAAAGACGGGCCGAACAAAGAGACTCTCGTCAGGGTGCTCCTTCTAGCGTGAAAATAATCAATGGCGCCTCCACAAGAGACTTCATTTCCAGAAGTCTTGCGATAATAGCTTTCGTTCCTTCGTGCCATTCGTTATCGATCTGATAATCATCTGTGCTTCGCTACTAACCGAATTCTGACTTCCGTTCAGCTTTTAGTCGCGGCGCTCAACTACTATATAAGCCACGACGCCCGGTCGCGTGGGAACCGCGACTGACTCACCCCATTGCCGGAAATTCGCTGACTCGACGTACGGTTATCTCCGAGACATTCATAGTAATAATATCGTTAATACGACTTTTCTTTCGAAACTTCCTAGTTTCAAGGCGAAACCTTTCCTTCTTTTCCTCTCTGCACCCTCCCCAGGGAGAATCTTAGCGGCGTCTTCGTCGAGTGCAAGTGACCCACTGGCATTCGAGGAAGGAGATCCGAACAAAGAGACCCTTCCCTCCTCTTTCCGACTCGTGTTCCTTCTCGCGTGAAAATAATCGATGGCGCTATCCGTACACACCGCCGGTTTCCTCGCTTTTCCTTTCTCCGGCTGACTCCGTTTTCCCCTTTGAAGTATAAGGGAAGGTCTCGCCATCACGGGGAAAACAGAAGGGGAACCGGACAGATATCAGGCCGAACAACGCCCGACGGAACTTCCTGAGTGAAATTGCGGTCCCTCTAATATTATTGACAATTGATACGACACACGCCTCGTGGCGCTCCTAGAATTTTATCGGGACCCCACTCGCGAGAGAAATTGCCTTTCCTTTCGGATAGCCGTTGCTCGATCGTGGGGATAGTCAGGGTGTCCAAATATCGCAGATACCGCGCATACAATACATTCATCGCGGGAGAAATAGCACTGTCAACTCTAAAACGCTGACGCGAAAATGTGGCCTGCAAATTTTGATGCAAATTCGAAATTTCAACTAAACTTTCTTACATCTTTTACGTAAACTAATAAAAAAATATGCTTTTAGAAAAAAAAAATATAGTTAGAATATATTGAATAATCATGAAAAATCATTTCAGAATTAAAGAAGTAAACATACATATCTTGCTATTTATAGTTACGTACATCAAGAGATTCACATAGATTCCGACAATAAAGTAACACAAGACAAAAGGAAAAAATATGTCAAACGCAGCTGAAGCTCCACAAGATTTTTCTCGGTAATTTCCTTCTATCTTTCTTCGGTTAAACCGCTTATTTCCTACTCCGGCATGATAGGCCGATTAGCTATAATTGCGATCGAAGGAAAAAGAAAGACTCGCGATGGAAACTGAATGTACCAAATGCGTACAATTTTGCAGTCGCGCGCAATAGCAAAGGGCGATGTTGAATAATTCGCGAAAATGGGAAGAGGGGAAATGCAGAACAGATAGACGAGAAAAACGCAACATTTTTTTTTACATTCTGCCTTGTTGCCGCTCACGTTATTAGGTTTGTGATATAGCCATGTCACGTATTCACCCTTGACGCGTTAATTATTTATCATGCAGGGTGAATTCGCTGATGGTGGTACAGTTACAATGCTGGTTGATGCATCGCGTGCTTGGCGGGATCCGTTTTAGCGATGAGATAATTACAATTTTGATTGAAATATAAAGCAAGCATTTCTCGATTCTCGAGAATCACAGTGAGCGTATATTGATAGCCAAATATCTGGTGTGAAAAAGATGTAAAATAAATTAATAATACGGCTTTTTACAAAATAAATACGGAAAAAGGGTTTCAAAATTACAACATTTACAGTAATTGATAAAATAATTAAAAAAAAATAAAAATATAAAGCAGAAACTTAATTTTTTTTTTCTAATAAAATAGCTTAATTAGATTTCGATTTAGTCTTGTCAACGAGACAATTCTGTTACGATACCATCGTCGATAAGTTAAAAAGGGAGATAGCAGCTTTCAGCCGCCCTTTTGTTCGGAGCCGATAAGAATGGTGCGCGTACACACGCGCGTATTCGTGCCCATGCGTGAAAGGTATTTTCGTGCATATCGCAGGAGAATCAATAAGCGCGCTCCGCGAGTTGCCTGTACCTTGTCGAAAAAAAGCCCTTCGCGATTTGCAGAAGATAACTGCCGATGGGCAGGGAGGGAGGGAGGGTTCGCTCCCCTCGCGGATTATAGGCGGAATTAAAATGGGAGACGGAGACCAGATGAAAAGCCCCTTTTTTTTCATGTGCGTTGACTCTCGCTTGGTTTATCCGTGAGCTGACGGAGCTCGCAGATCAGCATGAAAGAGAGTTAAATCCCGGAGTCGTGTGCACTGCGAACGCACACACTCTGTCGCTTCCGCATTGCCTACCTGCAATCTAAAAGTCATCTAAAACGTATCAACATCGAGATGTAAGATTTCGAGATACAATCGAGCCATTTCGATGTCGCTGTAAGATTGTCCACTCGCAGTTTGTACAAGTCGTATTTCTATTTCTTAGACTGTGCATAATTTATGTATAAATATTCATAAATTTTATGACAAATTATGCTTCTCTTCAGCGAGACACTGAAATTATTATTTCACAGAATAATTACATTTTATTGAAACTAAAATAATAATCAACGTAAAAGATTAATTAGGATTGGATACGTCTCTAAAAAACGCCCTTTAAGACCCCTAACATTATATATATTTAATATTAAAGTACAAATATAAAATTACCTTCGAGTTTAATTACTCAAGCTTTGAAGTTTTCAAGCTGAATAATAAGCGTACAAAGCGCTTTTCAATGGAATCTTTTGTTCAAGTAAGCAGAAAGACTCGAGGTAGAGAAGGATTAAAATTTTGGGGCAAGACGGATGCTATTATTTCGAATTTAATATAGAAAATCGTCTGGTTGACGACTTACTGATCTGCAAAAACAAGAGGGAGAACGATGTCGTGTTCCGTTTGAGAACAAAAACGGAATGACATTCAAAGCGTTCCTCGTCTCGTCTCGCGTTTTAATTGTAAAATCGAAATTAATCTGGATGAAGAATGCCTCTCTTTGCGAGACACGCGAAATGAAAAACCACGAAATATAAGCATATTCAAGAGCATTTACAACTTCCCTCCCTTCACCTGCCTAACCTACGTAAGGCGACTCTCAAATTTATGACAAGAAAGAAAGAAAGAATCCTTCAGAAGCTCTACCTTCTTTGTGTGCGGAATATTTCATCGATTGGCGAATGGCAGCGGCTCCTAAGTTATCTCTAACAAATTAGTACAGAAGCGCGTACATCGGCGAAGGACGTGCACTATAAATCCTGTCGTTCTATCTCCTCCGATTACCCGATTACATACCGCGATTGATATACACGCTCGCGCTGAGGAGCGAGAAGAGATTAAAGCTCTAGCTGGTTCTCTCTTTCTCTCCCGCCAAGGGCGACTTCTCTCCTGCGGGGGACGTACTAAAACAACGATCAACGTAAATTCATACGGCGGATTCTCGCCCAAGGCGAACCACCCCAACCGTGACTATCCATAAAAATCTCTGTCCCTTCCACTAAAGGAGATTGCAACGACGTTCAGCGGTACCAGACACGACTATATATCACGCCGTCCCACTATACCCGTTCCGCTTCACTATACGTGCTCTCGGCACGCACGCACGCACGCACGCACACACATACACGCACACATCCGCACAGGCCGTCTCAAAACGAATCGACGACGCCTACAGCGCGAGCATCAAAATTACTGCAGTTACGTGAACCGATTTGTACCCTTCAATTCAAAGGAGAAACACGATTTCCGAATACAGCTACATTTAGCTGACTGATTTCAGTACAATAAGGATAAAACGTTTTCATTTATTTCCACGATTAATAATTTAACATGTAAGTCCTGAGCTCGATGTGCTGTAATTTTATTACTACGTGCCATTTCTCTTGAAACATGTCTGGTAGTTTTGGACTCATTGAAACATTGAACAAGTTGCAAGGAAACTCCGCCAAAGCTAATTTCGCTACGCTTGGGAATGGTTCGCGCTCTTTTGACACACCCTGTACAGCCGCGCTGTAGAGAATCTGCCGTAATGTAGAAGAGAGATATGGCTCCTCCAGTCCGTATAAATCAGCCATGCGTCGCCGAAGAGGTTGAGAGAGGCTGGGTCCTTCCTTGCCATGTACACCGTACACGTCTCTGGTCCGACAGCGCTAAAGGTCGAATCCACAGGACGCTAAGGAGATACACGGGGTTGTTCCACCCTCAGCACCGCGCGTCTCTCACGGAAGGGTGGCTCCTCTGGGGAGGAGCGGGGGGAAACGAGTAGGCGCCCCCTCTTGAAATTTATCTCGCTGCGTCGTTGGCGTAGTTATGCGAACGCTCCTCGCGGCAGGAAGCGCTTGTCATCGACCGTTTCCATCGTCAGCGAGTACTTTGTTTTAGCATTCCGTCCTTTGTTCCTCCTTAAGAAGATTTGGAGCCTCATCATCGTTTTGATGGATATGACAGCAGTGCGGCGCGTGGCTTCCCTTTGTTCCGTTAAAGCCGATACAGACAACAAAGATTTTTTTTTTCGATAAGAATGTTTCTAATTGTACAAATACGTTGGCGAAATAACGATCAGATGTCATTGAGTCACTGATTATACAAGAGTAATGTTACGTCATTAGTTTGATATAGCTGTGTAAGTAGGAATCAGCAAATTCAACTCTCTGCGCGTGCTTCGCGATTAATGAAGTTCGCTACTGTTGCGATTCCAACTCTGATGTAGTTACGTTAAATGGCTTAGGTATGCAAGATTGTTCTTGCGTTAACAAGATTGCGAACAACAAGCGAAGTCACGCGAATGTAACAGGATCTCTGTTTCCGACTGTTGGCCGGCAATTGGTCTGCATTCTTTCTTTCGATTTGTGCTCGTTGAATGGTTACTAGTATAAAATACGAAGCAATAAAAGAGATTTAACGATATTTGAAAAATTTTACAAAAAAAATAAAAAAAATTTTTCGGAGCAATACATAATTTGTGACAGATAGAAAAGAAATACAATTCCTGCTACTGTTTCTTGATAATTGTAAGCAGAAAAACTAAAATAAAAAAAAGAAATATTTTACAAATTCAGGACTGTCGTTAGAAGCATAATTTTAATTAATTTTATTCTGGAAAAAAAATCCAAGCGCCGTCTTCACCGTGATGCGTGTTCGACCGAAAAGTACCGCGAGAAAGACGAGTATCATCTTCCAGGTCCTCCAAACTCCTCTCTTCGTAAGCCTAATGTGCCAGCCGGTTGGAAGGGAAAATGGAAGGCACGAAACTTAAGTGTCTGTCGGAGTGAATCCAGGCAGGACCGGCTTAAGACTGTGCTCAAAACGACCATCTGAACCCAGACCCGTGCATTGGAACCCGACACGTTCTTCGTTTACCTAAATTACTCAAGCGTAAGCTACCAAACGCGCTGTGGAAAAGCCATTTACTCATGTCATACAAATACATTTCGAACACTCTCTTTTTATTTGCCATTATTTTATGTACGACTCTCCGGACCACGCGGAACATTCGTGCCGGCCCTGAAGCAGGAACCGTCCTCTCTCCCGGGTAAAGGGCTTTCGAGGAAATTGTGGTCCAGGCCTCGCGCGGTAAGCGCGCAGACTGCGAAGCAATCGTCCTAATTGCCGGTCGGCTACTCGAATGCGAAGTTAATCATTTCGGACGGACGCGTTGCTAGCGATTCGCCGAGTTACCACTACGGAACGAATCGATTTAGTTAATATGCCTGGATTACTTCTGCACCCCGCAAAGATGCCGCAAGCATGATGAAGATAATTTTACTAAAAATAGATTTTGTATTATTATACTTGAATCAATGAAGTTAATTCCTGATTGCGCGCATCGAATTTACATCATGGTAATTTTCTGTCAATTATTATTATCCTCGTTTTCCTACGTGAATTGAAATGTTGATTAATATTCATAAAAAGATTTAATCTTGACGTTTTCATCTAGATATTTTACAACTTTGACTTACTAAACAATGTTATTAGAATGCCTACACAATTAAATATAAAGTACGTATAATAAACGGTCTTTCATAAAAAAAATAACTAACTTCCGAATATCAAGAATCTCGTCACATAACGAGAATAAAGAACGTTACGTTATACTTTAGCGAGATAAAACGGCTCATCGTTCCGCTCGTTGACAGGTCTGAGGATGTGCCGTGTGTAAATGTACACGCGAAATATCTCCTCTGTCGTCCCCGTAATTTCACGCGCTTGATGTTAGAGCTAATTGCAGCGACATTTCGCGCGCCACGCGTCGCGCGAAATTAGAAGGAAAATTATAAATAACGACACGGCTTGCGACATCGCGTGCATCCCGATAATGTAAAGAAGGCGTGGAAACGCGATTCCGACCCTCACGGCGGGACCCCACGAGACTTGCCTAATTACTCGTTTAAGATAAGATTTTCATCAAACCTTTAGCGGGCGGTGTGATTAACGGCGCCCTTAAAGAGCCGAACGACACGGGGACGAAATCACTTCCACGATTTAGGGATGGTACGCTTAATTCGCTCGCTACGTCGCCCGAATACCGTCCGCCGAAACAAGTGCCGATAAAATATGCCGCCACAGAGGAAAAACACGACCGATCGGATGTATCGCGGCACGTTACGTATAAATCACGTGAAAAATTTACATCACGTTTCACAATAATATTACGAGCGCGTCTCAATGTGATTGCGCGTGAATAATAAATATTGATAAATGGAAATAAGAAATCTCTCCCGACGAGTAAAATGATCAATAATGTTTCCCGGGATGCGGGCCCCCTTTCGATTTACACTCTCGGTGTGCGGCAGTAAATTTAAATTGTAGCGTGTCATTTATAATTTAGGACGAACAAATTGCCGCTTCGCGCCACCTTTCCGATGTAAAACGCGTTACTGCCCGCGGCGTGTTTATTTCCGGTGGGATTCGCTCGTGCGCGCGCGAACACCCGCGGAACCCTCGTCTGTCAAAAATTCTTATCGCGTGAATAAATAAGAACGACACGCTGAGCGAGGCGCGCAAGACGATCCTCCGGGCAACTTCGTGCTTCCATTAACGCGCGTCAGGAGTTATGCCGCCCTGTTTCGCACTTTCGTTACCAAAATGGCGATGGAATGCGTTTGCTATTTCGCGCCTGATTTCTTGACAATGTAACTCCTAAATAAAAATTATGTCGCACCCCAAAATGCAAATTAGCTAAAAAATGTTTATAAAGTCTCTAGAGATCTTTTTAAAGTAAATACAGTAATTTAAAGAATGTCTGTGCATAAAGTAAAAGACTTGAAGCATAGAAGTACAAAATCTTAAACATATACCTAAAGTAATAAAAATATAATAAGAGATATCATTGATTAATAAATTAAAGATATATAATGTCTATATATATGTTATGTTAATTTTCTACAATATCTGTTTCCTCATTTTAGATATTTATTTGTTGTAAAAATCATTATAAAATTTAGCTGACCGCAATGAATTCAAACACAATTTAACGTTACGCTTCAAAAAGTACAATAAACGCTAGATTTTTTGAGAGAAGAAGGGAAACGATGGGAAACCGAAAGCAGGTTCTCTTTGTCCGATTCGATGAAAGAAGTCGGAGAGGGAACCATTTTGTCGTCTACTTGAAACAGAATTCTCTAGGAGGGTCGCGTCCCTTCGGAAACGAAACGGGCGAATGTGGGCTAACGAGATTCACGTTCAGGTGCCCAAACACAGTTGGCAATTTCCTCGAGTGATCGGTTCCTGATTACAAGGCGTGTTCCACCCCCCCCCTCCCCACGATGAAAGTAACGCGTCGAACTTGCGCCCCTCTTCGTCCCTCCTGCGAGATGCATTGCAAGAGGCGGCTGGTCCCGGCAGTCTCGTTCAACAAATCTGCGTCAGTTTCGCTACTCTTTATCGCGATTTGCGCGAGAGATTTTTATCGAAACACTTTCGTCATCCTCTCTCACCCTAAACGTTGCTTATCGCGACGAGTATTCGTCCCGGGTTCGACAGCATCACGAGAAGTACGATCGCTCGAAACTGATGAAGGATTTTACGTCACGATCGACGGAAAAATAATTCACTTTCGCTACAATAACTAAAGTAAGCAGGGACCAAAGTAAAAAAAAAAAAATATTTTCAAATTAAAATATAGAATTTGAAAAAATACAAGATATGTGCATTCTTGCAAATTATAATCCTTAGCAATATTAATACTTATATTTCTCGTAATCTTCTTTATGTTAATTAATCATCAACATTCACTTTACGTCTATAAAAAGATTGCATGTAATCGATTTAAAATCCTCGTAAAACGTCGAAAGTCCCGCAGTTTGCCGCGCACGTACGCACGACGACTAAACTGAGCCAAGTTCCGCGTAGGAAATTCTTCGATGATTCTAGGATCGCAGACACGTGACCACCACCGGGCCGATGACGCTGGACGTTTATTTTCCGCGGTAGAAGGAAACCTCCGCATCGGCTTTCACCGAGCGTCGTTTAAACAAAACAGACATGATTATCGGCAGACGACAGGCAGGTTCAACGTACCGTCTAGCCCTAACGCCTATCTCGCGATTGAAATTCCGCACGATTATTCGCGACTTCCTCCAATGAATATATTGCGTCCGCAAGGTCATTGCACATTCTCCTCAAGGCGACCAAAGAATTCCTAGGTATTCCCGCCACGCAATTTCCACGACGGATGGGAAAGCGCGTCTGATAAAAACTTCTTCCCTTCATTTGAACGGCGAACAAGATATGCAAAAAAAAGTTGTATGAAAAAAAATTGCTAATAAGTTGCCTCGGGCATCTTAAAAATGTACTTTGAAGGTGAAGTATCTGCAATGCTGTTACCATAAGACACGGTTTACGATCAAAGTTATGATGTCAAGTTAAAAATTAAATAAATAATTATGTAATAGTAATAAAGTAAATGGAAGTGATTTGCCGATGGTAAGTTTGAGATAACGCCGCTGATTATTTCTTTCTAACATCTTTCATCCTTTTAAGGAAAAATATCAATCCGGATATGGAGGGCGTTGTAGAACAGGTGGAGTACGCTATATTTATCGCGCGTTCGATAGAATAGCGGCAAAAAATCGGACACGCTCGTCGGGGCAATCATTCATCGTTGTATTTCTTCTGCATGGCGGATACGTTAATCCGCAGTAATTAGCCGTGGCGACAGCGCCCGTTCCTTTTATTGGCTGACAAAATGAACACTCTCGACACACACAGTTCCCATGCGTTCGCGATGTGTCGCGTCCTTGTCCCACTCAGATGAAGCTAAAGTAATATCTTCACGGAGAAACGGAATGGCGCGAAGGAAATTGGTTATCGTTATCTATAGAGTCGCGACGCGCGCGAGATCGAAAAACAAAAATTCCTTATCGTTGCAATTCTGAATGATTGCGAGACACGTGATGATTCCTGAAAATCCGGCGCATCAGTTTTGCCTAATAATTATGCAACACATTTAATTCCGGGGAATTATATCCTGCCAACGTTCGCGTAAATTATCTGTCCTCGATATAGCTGAGATAAATCTACGATATGCGCGACACGCGATAATTACATTTCTAATAATCGGATAACACAACTAAACTTAACTTCAAAACCGGTTTACGTCCTTCGTGATCCGTCAAAAAGTAGTTCGGGCAAAACAAACAGGCCGCGAACGACGCAGGTTGCTTGCAAATTCAACATTTATAATCGCTATTTACTGTTGATGATAAATGATCCGGATGAATGTACCACTAGTGTCCTGGAAATGATATGGTAATGACGCTGCTGTACCGCCTGCTATCGCGGGATTTTCGACGTTTATTTATCATCGCTCAGTTAAAAAAAGAAAAATAGTTAACGCGCTACAATCGTCCTTCAAACCCAGACACGCTCAGGCGAGCACGTTTCTAATTAAAACCCACAGGATGACGGCCGTTTGTCCTCGTTTCGCGATATTGACGTATGGATGTGTGGATCGCCTAAGACAGGCCGAGGTTCCGCCCGTATCCAGCGTGTGCATCGATGTCCCGGTCGTAAATTATGAAGTATTCAGATAAATCCACGCCCCGGCGTGGACATCGCGAATTATGGCGAGAACGATAAGTTACAGAGTTAGCTTGCGCGCGTGCATATACCGTTCACGGCGCGGAGAGGTAAACCAGTAGTGATTCGCGATAATGCTAAATGGAACACTCGCGGCGATATACGTCCCGACCGCCGCGGGATGACGCGTATTATCGCACAGGCGGGGCCAGGAATATTAGCGATACCGTTAAATTACCGGACTTCATTCGCCGCCGCCCGCCTACGGTTTTCGCCATTTAGTTATAGCTCGACGTTGAAAGTGCAAATTGCGGCACGACAAACCGCAAGATAGTTATACCGCGGGCACTGCAGGCGCGACCGTAAATCGCGGCGCACGTAACTGTAGTTTACGACGTCTTGTACCTCTGGCTGTGTGTAACGCCCCTTTAGCTCCCTTACTGCTTAAACCGGAGTCAGACGGTGTGTGCATTTGCCAAATATTTGGCAAATGCAAACGCACTGCACTTTCGTGGCGGAATATATCGTGTTATTACACTGCATTACTGTAGGCATTGTCACGCGTCGCGTCCCTCACATTTACATGATATAACATTTGCCTTAGCTTAACGGGGAAATATTTGGCGAGCAAGCCAAGCCGTCTCGGGGCAGCTTAATCTTCCACGAAATAATGTAACTTCAGGACCACGTGTACTTGTACGCTCACCGCTTTTATTGTGTACACCGAAGAAATATTGTCGCTAACAGCGAAACTGCAATCGCGATTAAAAATTAAGAGTAGGAATTTGGCTCGGCACAAAATAACATTACGTCCCGATTATTCCAGTACATTTGATCGTCCAACATATCGATAGCATCTCTGATTCAAACGTGATAATTTTCCAGTTGCATTATTCGCGACGTAACGCCTTTATCAGGCCGGAACGCGCGTATACAAGGAAGCGGTAAAGTCATGAAGAATCTACGAGATGGGCAAGGCGCGCTTCGCCCACGGTCAGTATCTGTTATCACAAGTCCAGATAAAGAGAGTAAATCCGTCAATTATTGCGCCGACGATAGGCGCGAAGGCGCGCTGGTTACAAAGTCGTCGCTCGTATCCACCCGCCCCGTTACAAATATAGCAGTACCGACGATGCGTGTACGGAGGACGCGAGGAGAGGTGGGGGCGGGAGGGAGAGAGCGACTGTATAGCTGCCGCAAGACGCGAGGCTAACGCACTCTAATCTAGTCTCTATAGATAGAGGCCCCCTCAATGCCATTCACTGCACGTACGTATGCAACGCTCGCGACCGCGTGCAATGCACCGCCGTGAACCGCGCGGACCTTCGGCGACGCCGAGAGAGCCGAGAGAGTCCGGCCTGCGTATGCAATTACTTGGGACGTGAGCGACGGCGACGACGGTAGCGAGCTACCGCGGGAGAGCTTTAATCGAGTGAAAACGTCGCGGCAGGTCTCTCCCTTAACGAGTATTGTAAATTGCCGCCGATATCTCGCGGCTGGCTGTCGATTGATTCCCGCGTGACGATCGCGATACCCTTATATAGCAAAAATGCGAGTTTTTTTTTATCTCCGAGAGAAGCGGTGGTCGACGTCAATTAAAGCTGATGTTACCTCCTTTTCCATTCTACATCATATACTAATACTACATTAGATTTTTAACATCGTTATAACATCGATATAACATATATTATAAAAATTATATTAAATATGTTTAAAATATATTAGATGTATTAAATAGATAGATAAAATCTTTGAAAATGTCTTCGCAATAATTATAGCTGTCTCGTCTGCGCAAGAAAAAGTGAAATATTCGAGAGAATTACGGTGTATCTACTAATAATTAATTTTAATACTCGTGCGTAGCGGATCGCCTCGTTAAGAGAGAAAAGAGACTTGACTTTATCCTGCGTATATCACCTGTTATTTAACAGACGCATGAAACCGCACGCGCATTAGTGGGAGCCATACATACTATATGTAGATTAATGTCACGAATTAATTAGCGATTGCCCGTCCGAAATATCGTATCTCATAAACGCGATCGTGAATAAACAATAAGCACTAATTAGAAAGCACCGGAGCATTTATCGGTGGGCATTGATCATGCGCGCAGACGTCGTAAATCGTGCAATTACGACCGGCCGGCCTCCTATAACCGACCTTAAATAATTCTAATTCCCCCAAGAAAGAACGCGAGGTGCCGCGCAGCAGTTCTCTTTTCTGACCGGGGCTAGAATGGGGCTGATTCGTGCCATCGAGCTCTTTCGTTCGATTCCCCGGAGCCTTTTTCATTATTTCCAATCGAAGGGCAGCACGACTGCCTCACTGGGAATCCAATCGCGCGAGATTGTCCCAGTAATGCGAGCCTTTAACGATCGCGCTCTAACGAGCCATGGCAACGCCAAGAAACATCGCCGACCAGTCCCTGATCGATATGAACCGAATTGATATGCAAAACGCTCGTAAAGACCAAAGTCAGGGTCATCGATTATCGATATTACAATATCGTGCATTTATTTATGCTCCGCGCAACCTTGTCTTCAAGTCGATCAAACCAAGAGAGTTTCAAGATGTTATTTAAAGACTTAAGTATCGCTCTCTGACTCGTGTTCATAAATAAGGCGTCTAAAAGAGATGCAAACGATGTAACGCGGAAACTATTTTTTGCGTTCTTTTAACGAGTATAATAATCAATGTCCATCTTAATTTATCAAATTGCGGTTGATATAAATTATCTGCGAGTCGATCTCGTATCTCGACTTCCCGCGATCCTACATGTACAACATCCATGAATGTCTATTACGCCCGAAGCTAAAGTTATCTCTTCACGGAGAGGTTTCCTGAGCGAAGTCATTTTCGAAAACGAGTTTCGCTATTCGCACTCGGACGGTCGGTCGAGTCTTCCGCGCCAAATAAACACGGTCCGCGCCAAATCATGCAGAAAGCGGCGAGAAAAGCGAGAAGAACGGGGAGGCAGAGCAAAGTGGGAACGAACACAAGCGCAGATGTCGTCTGTGGATTATCATTAAAATACATCTCGCTCGTGTCGGCAAGGCCCGGCCTCTGCCTCCCTCCCCTCTCTCTGGCTTATTTATCCGCGCTTATGCTGTTCGCCGTTGCGAAGGATAAGTAGGAATTAAATATTCATTCGTCGGGATACGCCCCGTCGTCGAAGGAGAACGAGCAAGAGAAAGAAGAATGATGAGGGGAAGCAGACGTTAGAAAAAGATACAAAGATGCAAGAAGAAGAGGAGGAGGGCTAGTAATGGAGAAATAAGAAAGACGGGTCGATTTGTCACTCAATCGGATTAAACGAGAAATATTCCGCGCCCTGTAAAGATCGTCCAAGTAACAAGAACTAGAAAAGACTATTCCGCCTTCTCCCTTCCTGTTTCTTCCACCCCAGGACACTTCCTCTTCACCCTCCTCCTTCTAAAAGTTCGTGACGCTATGCGTCGCAGTGACGTCGTCGTGCATTATTCACGTCCGATCAGTGGCCGATCTCGTGGCTGCGCGAGAGGTTGAACGTCGCCGTCCATAAAAGTGTCTCGAAGTTTGAACGAAGAAGGTGGCGTCATAGACAACATAGAAATTGGAAATCCGTCGATCACGCCGTGAAATTTACTCTAAAAAAATTATGGATGATGATATTTCTCTCGCGTAAAAAAAGATCCTGCAGTCTTGATATAAAATATATATGTATAGAATTTTTGTTTGTTTTATTTCAAGAATTGTAACAGCAATAATAATACTATTTTTTAAATTGAATTATTAATTTTATTTTCTCTATACTCTGTTATAAGGATGAGTAACGAGATATGATTTTTGCTACGTAAAAATTAGTTAATTTTCTATGTAAATATTAGTTATTAAATTCAAACTTTATCAAATGCAACAAATAAATCATAGCAAATAAAAAAGATGAATGAAGTCACTATACAAATTCAAATTCATGTGAGCATAAACCCATATCACTCATTAACCATTAACACATGTAAATAAGCTGAGCACCGAACGATTTCTTCACTTCTATTTCTTTCCTCTGGAAAAACGAAGGAAACAACGACGGGCAATAAAAAAAAATATCGTGCAGCTCATAGGAACGTACGCTACGGATTCTCACGTACCTACCGACGACGATTTCGCGGAATTGGAAAAAATACCGTCTCTCGGAGAGAGAGACGCAGTCGCAGAGAGAACCTGCAGCCAGCACACAGTCTCAAACCTCCGTTTTTCGACTATATGTACGACCCCGACAGCCGGCGCGCTCGCATTATTGCGCGCATAAAAGCCAATGTCGTACGTTTCGGCGCGAAACGATCTGCCGGCTCTCCTCCTTCTCTTCTCGCCCGTTGTTCATCCTTATCCCGCGCGTTTACGCAGCTCGCTACACCTACGAGGACGTGGTAAATCCGCCGTCTCCCTCGGAAGGCGCAGGATACCTCTACCTTGCCAGGATGTACAAATTTGTATATCACGAGACAGCGACTCGCCAGGCTTCCGTCTACCTTCATCCGCGTTTTTCAGGAAGGATGTAGAGAAACAGTACACTAAGAGCGACGCGAGGTTCGCACTTATTCTCAATTTTCTCTCACCAATGTCTCCTCTCGGTTATTTCTGAATCTGTATCCTGCAGTAAGTCGCGTTATATCGTAAGAGCGACTACTATATTCGTGTGTACGATCACGACGGGTGTCGCGCAGCGGACCGAAGCGAAAGAGGAAACGACGTGCACAAGGTTGCAGAGGCACATGGTGCTTTGATTTTCGCGTGATCTCACTTCTGACACCAATACCTTGAAATTAAAGCAAAAGGATGGGAATGTCGCGCGTCGAGAACATTTTTGTCTCTTTATGTCTGATGCGCTGCATGATTAATCATCCCATTTTCATTTACTTACATTATAAACGTTTTCCAAATTTTGCCGTTCTCTTGTTCCACCAACTTATATACCGAGTTTATTCTCGATTTATATCACTCCGAGAGCGCCTCAATTACAGACTCTAATATATATGGACTCTCTTGCCTTTTAAAATGCTAAGGCAGGCGCGCATCCGTTTTCTTTGAGGAAATTAAGGCTCGAGGATGACTGTGAAAAGGACATGTGTCTTCCCTTGTTCTGCATTACAGTTGGCTCCAGTGTCGAAGAGTGAAAGACGCCGCGCATAAATATCTCTGGCAGAGAGAGAGACACGGGGCGAGCCTCCCCGTGAACCATCGGACGGGGGATTACCATAATGGCCGCATCCTTCCCCTTTAGCTCAAGCATAATAGATCCTCCCGCGTTCGCCGTGATCCGCAAACGAGTCACGATCGTCGAAGCTCGGTAACCAGAACGATCTGAGAATCTGTAATTTCGACAGGGTTGTATATACGACGATACGATTTTACCTCGCGATTAAACGACGCGCCTCTTCCGCGACAAACAAGGATCTCTCTCGCGATCCTCTAGAAATGAATTATCCAATATGTTAATCCGAGTCTTACCTCACACATAACAAATGCTCATTCTTATTCAAATTTCTTACGCATGAAAAAGTCTTCGACATCTTTTAATTAATTTTTACAATGTTAGTCGCGTAGTAATTAGGAGTATCATTCTCTATAAATTAGCTTTTAATTTTAACGATCATATATTTCCTGCAACTTAAATAAGTCCCTCTTTCTTCTTTATTTGATCTGTTATTTACTTCGTTTATTAATTTCTACACTATTGCACTATATTATACACTTTATTGGTAAGGATGTTAACGTCATACAATTCGAATTTATCGCAGTATAAATTAATGCAAACGTCAGTGCCGTCGACACATTGACCGAGTTTATATTCTCGTAATTCCACTCGAGATGCATTTTTCAGCGAGCTGATACCATCCTGGCACTGAGAAGCGCTATTTAGGGCAGTGCGCGGAATGAAAAAGCTTCGTCGCGGCGTCGGCAGCGTCTTTGCTCCCGCGGGAGGGCCTCCAAGAATCCTTGAGAATATTTTTACGGCTTGTCGGTCTAAAGATAGAAGAACCAACGCGGTGTATCCCAACGTCGCAGCTTTCGCGATGTTGTGGTCGGTGGGACGCGCAATGATAAAAACGTCGACCGCAAAAGAAAAATGAGAAAGGGTGAAAAAGAGTCTCGTGGTCGCGGTTGCATCGACAAAAAATACCCGCGATCGATTTCTTGAGGCAATTAATGAGACTGCCTCGGAATTTCATGCTGCAAGCGAATGACATGAATCCCTTGAAAAAAAAAAGCTGCCTACTTAAATGTCTCTCATATCATTTGTAGTCTAAAAACAAATGCAAATTTATAAATGGCATTCCGCGTTTAAATAAGATAGTTCAAGTTATTTATATATTTAAAAAATAATAATTTATGTTTATATAATTTTATCAAAAATATATAGCAGATACATGCGACAAATAATATTCAATAATATAAGATGCATAGAACGGTAGTTGAATTTGTATAAAGCTAGTAGATATTACGTGGAGATCTAAAAGAAATATCTGAAACGAGATTACGCTACTATATCGATGTGACACGATGGTGCAGCATCCGATTACATGTGTAGGAGGATACATGTGCCGATGCCAGGCTATATTAGTTTACCTTGTCCGCCTGTTCCCCATTGCATCTAGCCGTATTCGATGGACGAATACGGAGACACTTGAGACACGAGACGCGCACAGAATCCGTACGGAAGACTCATGAGAAAAAAAACCAATAATAAAACAAGGTGCGATCGAACGGACGGATACGAGCGTCGCGCGTAAACGCGGCCATAAAGCTCAGGACGTTAAGTTTAGGCGTTAACTTTACTGCGCTCACTAGATAGAATACAGGGGCGGGGTTCGGCGAATGCACTAAAGAAGCTTGAATTATGACTCGTATTACCGTCAGATGTAAGCGCGGAATTGACGGTGCTTCTGCGGGCGAGCGCGAGCCGACGCGCTTATCCAGCATCCGGGGGACGGGGAAACCGTAAATGCAGCGCGATTTATGTAAATTCCTCGTTTATCCACAAACTGGTAAGCCATCAAATTTCATCAAACTTTCGTACATAGCATCCATAAATCATCAAAGTTTAATGATTAGCGTGTTTAAACGTCGAAAATTGGAGGAGCGGAGAAGATGGGATCCCCGACGAAATTCTCACCGAGTAAAGATTCGTCTCCCCGAATTACATTGAAGAACGTTTGCAAATTGGAAGCAAGTGTTTAATCTTATTCGGACTTTGTTCGCTCGCCTTCCCTAAGGTATCATTAATTTTCTCAAAGTCAGCAAGGTGCACGCGACGCCGGCCAGTGTTCTCCGATAGCTGCGAAAACCGCATATTTATGACGTAACGAAAGGTCGGGTCGTCGGCAACGATGTCACATCGGATGAAAACGGAATGGGCAACGAAGACGGGGAAACGCTTCGTGTCGTAATAGCCGAACGAGAGAAAAAGCCATTGTTCTCGCAATAATTGGCCCCCGGTGAGTTATGATGCGGGAAGGTCGTAAACTTTGCGGCGGTCGTCCTTAACGATTGTCTGGCTTTATGTATCGCCCGCTCGAAATGTCGCCGCTGGTCCCGTGTCGAATCTTCCGCGCTATCGTAAATTACGATTACGAGACACGAGGATACGAGGAGATACGATGAAATGCAACGTACCGATATATCATCGTCTCAAAAATTGTGAAATCTCTCGCTACACGTACACGTTTATACGGAAGTCGACTCGTCTACCATTAAATTGCTTTATCTACTTATACGAAGAAGCTTAAAACAAAGTACCTTTTTTTAAAACTATATCTACAAAGAAATTTTCAGTGAAACTTTAATTAGAAAGATACGGTTATTGTCTACAATTCATTTACTTTATACTAAATAGAAAAATTTAGTCTTTAGCCTAGATTTAAAAAAATAGAACTCATAGAAATTCTACATCAAATATTCTTGATGTTATAGAATTTTGACGTTAATTAAATAATAATAATTTTATATTTAAAAAATTTTAGTAAACTTATTGTAAATTTATATCCTTTTGCGAGAAGTATGAATTATATAAAATGGCTTCGTAAAAAATTACTGATTTCGCCGAGCAAACTTGTCGCTGTGTCACGTCGCGTCGCGTCGCTTTCGCGAGAAGTTCGCGTCGCCGGCAATATCGCCGCCTCGTAATAATTCTATAGGGGCTTGAGAGACGGCAGCCTCGGACTTTCCGAAAGTTTCGCAATTCGCGTGGCGCGCCGGCTACCCTGCTTGCGCGTGGAATGTGAATCTCTCTCGACCGTTGAGTATGAAGTCGTCGGAATGGAGAACGCAGGTAAGGATCAGACGCCGGCATTAAGCTTGCCGCTAAGAGGCGAGAGAATCCGGCATAAACTGCTTTACGGTTTAACTTATTATTATCCGCGGCGGACGGGAGCAGAGGTGTGATAAAGCTAGGAATAGGCGCGGAGGTGCGCGACATTTTCACCCGCGGGATTTTCATATTCTCCGTAGTAACGACGGCGTGATATACGCGGACGACAACCTTGGGGTTTGCGCGACAGACGCGTCGCTAATCCAGGAATTTCTAGTCTGCGCGTCGCGACGCTTCGAGAAGACGTGGGATGGGAAGAGACGGGGTTGAGCAGGTGATGAACCTTCACCCTGACATCTGAAGACGTCAAGTTAATTCGGAGAGACGAGATGAACGTAACTCTGACGGCGGCATTGTTGGAAAAGATAGAAACACACAAATAAATTTTACAGTTAGAGATAAATTCGAGTCTCGATGTATTATCTACATAAAAATTCATTCTAGAAATCTGGTTCATTGAAAATTACGATAACCATTTAGTCTCGATAAAAATAATCGCACTAAACGATTATTTTAGACTTCCAGGATGCATAAATCACCTTCTCACAATATGTTCAATCAGACGCATGCCGGACATTCGTTGAAAACGATGTTCAAGGATTAATTATTCCTTATGAGGCGAACGCTTATCGAGGAACAATAACGTCGATAAACTGCCGCTGCTTTCTCTTACACGCCCCCTCGGAGCGTCCGCTTTTTGTTAATACTCCGAACATCGAGATCACTTTGGACGGTGGAACGATCGGCGATTATTAACACGGCGCGGTACTCCCTAAGGTGGACAGATACCAGACGCTTTTCCGCAAGCCGGTCGGCGAGCGTTCCATTACCGGCGAGACGGGATCATAAATCAGACGCGGGGGGAGCCTATACGTACCTGCACAACCGGTACCTACTTCATCGCCGACTCCCCGCCGCGCTCACGTAGGTAGCTCAATTAAATGAATAGAGGCGTGCGCGTGATACGCCGCGTCGCGAAATCCGCGCGAGACGCCGCGATCGTTGGACGACAATGATGTCGCACGGTCGCGACGAACGGAAAATCGGTCCGTGAATTCCCGTCTCGTCCGATCGCCATTTCTGGCTCGAGCATTCGGCGCGGAATACGAGATGCGATGCACGCGGATATTCCATCTTTCCGCGACGCGCTCCGGCACGTCCGATATTCGATATTCAATATTCCCGAACGTACACACATCCGCGATTTTCCCTCATTCTGCTGCAACAACTCTCGCGCTCCGCTTCCCCTCTCTCCCTCGCCGTTCTTTCCCTGAGTAAAATAGATTTTCTCATTTTGGACGCGACGAACATTATCAGACCGCATAGATATTCGTTAATTATGTAAATACGCGATATCGGGAGCACGTTGTTTTACGACGACAGCGGCGCGATACTCGATATACGGAAATGTAAAATCGCTGATAGGCGAAATATTACACGCGAAATTTATATTTAGACGCTCTTCGAGAACGTATATGGTATCGTAATACTCGCGGCTTATTTTGCGGCTTCACATCGGAAGGTTGTATCAGAACGAGACGTGTTTGTATCAGAAGTTTAAAAAAAAAAAAAAACCAGCAACGAGAGATGAAAGCGAACAGCTCGTTAGTTTTGGAAATCAGATAAGTCGATGCTGGAAACGTTTCGATCGACTTACAAGATCCTTATATCTGCGATGTAAGAAGATACAATAGCGCAGCTGCTTTATTTGGATTAATCGCAGTAACGAGTAGACTGACTGTGTAATTGTTAATCTCATATCTATTCAAAATAAAATTTTTTCTCGCTAGTATTTATATCACGAAGCGCATGAGAGTTCGTGGATCATAAGGAAACGATGCAATTTACATTCGAAAGAATATTAATCGCTTGATAAAATGCGCAAGAAGATACATTGTAACGCGAATATTCGCGTTTCGCAAATTAATCATTTTCTGAAAGACAGGGTTTATTCGATCGGCATTCCTTTTTGTCGTTCTGACATATGACACGGTCCAAACGACATGACGGATGATTAAAGAGTAACCAGAAGAACCGGTGGAGTCGCGAAGGAAATCAAGATAATCAGCGATACACCATTTTCGAGACAGGACGAGAAAGTGGGAGGAGGAAGCGAGAGAAGGTAATGCGAGTTTTTCAAGCGACACACCGGACGGAGGTAAAGCAAACGCGCGAAACTGGTCTCTTCGCTCCTTATTCCTGTTTCTCTTCCGTCCCGCCTCTCCTCGCACGGATCCAGGAGCAAACCAGATTACGATCCATTTTGTTGATCGGCGCGACGGCGGCCAATCTGGACTGTGCCCCGTTCGCGATCGAGGAAAGCCGGAGCGCGCGCGACGGGGAGGAGAATCAAGATCGTCGAACCGGCACGAGCGGCATTGCACAGACCAAGTGGAATAAATGTTTCTATCCTTAATTAAGCGAGCGCGGCGGTGGTTGGCGCTTTATCGAACGTATTCGCCAGCGGAAAGAGAATTTCTAGCTCGTTGCGCAGAAGTGACGCGTTTATCTCGCGGCAGAGATGAAACACCAGGATGCGGCTAATAACAATCGGTAATCGTGTAAAACGGGACTCACGGGTAAATATCAAAGGTGACGAAGCTTCATTTTTCACTGAAATTCATATGAGTCTTCCTAATTTTAATTCGACGTTCGAGTATTGGAATCTAGCTTATAGGTAGGTAATCAAATGATGCGATTAATATTTTATATAACAAAAAGCAATAATCAGTATAAAACTACAGACGTTCTTCTACAGAATTATATAAAAATTATTCGTGGATCGATAATTTACTTATATATTTTGCAGGAATTCTCAATTTAATAAGTAAATATCAGATAGAGTAACAATTTGCTGGAAAATATGCTCTCTCTTGACATTTTCTTTAATTTTTGGATGTATAAGGGTTTTCAAGAATTTGCAATATATAGATGTGATTGTATAATGAAATTAATGATCTGCGACTTCGTGGAATAACGGTATCGATACAACCGGTCAGTTGTAAATATGACGGATAATTTGCTGTGACTCATTTGACGAATCTATGGCCATCGATCGGCGGAACAGAGAGTTCGATCAGGACTTGCACTCGCGATCATAGGTTTATCCATAGGAGCAGGACCGATAGTAAATTGTTTTAACCGTGCCCTGACAGCTGGGATACCAACGGTTCGCGATCGCGTGACGAGAAGCCTGCAATAAATATCATATCGTGGACCGCCGACGCGATGCTCACCCACGATTGTTTCAGCGCAGGTGGGCTAATAACGGCGAGAAAAGAAATCCATTGGAATTTTACTCTCGTGAGAACGCTTTCGTCCGATTCATTAATCTTCCGCCTATTGACGCGATTGCCATATTCTTTATTAACATTAAACATTGAGAGTCAGCAATCGATCCCGGCCAATTAAAAAATTATGTAAACGTTAATTACTAATAATTATCAGGTAAGAATGACATTTATTTTATTTGTGAATATTCTGTTCAGAATTTAGGGTCGTATTGATTAATCCCTCGGTGTAATCATTAGATTCTCGGGTCCAAATCAAAATATAATTTCGGATTACGTTCGTATCTATATAAGCTCTCGTCTCTCGACCTTCATCCTTTGGCTATCAGCTTTAAGCTCTCTACTCTTACCTCGCAACAAATTCCCATTCCACAACTCGCAATTCACACTTTATATTGTGCACAAATAGCGCACGTACCAATGAAAATCAATGACGGGACATTGACATGTCTCGTAAGTAACGCCAACGTCATCTTGTTAGTCATCAACTTCGTCATTCATTGAACCGGAGAGAAGTCACGCACAGCAGTCCAACTAGGAATTACGAGATGCGTTCCCTATGGTACCCTAAAAGAAGAGCGTCGACAATTTTACGAGCTTCTGCTGTGTAATTACACAGTCGGCCAACTACTAGCGCGACTACGCGCAGCCATAAAATAGCACGACACATGTGATAGTCATTGGTCTCCGGCAAATTAGCAACGCGACGTTTATTAACCATCGATCCTACGCCGCATCGCGCAGTTTTTACGCGCCTCGGACGAAGGCGCGTTGTCAACGTGACGCGAATTTCTAAAGGACATCGATGGCGTCTCTCAAATATAAATTCGCATTTCGCTACTACTCCTAAAACCTCGCCATACGTCTTTGCCAATTACGCTGAGGCACGAACGGCAAAGGAATTGAGAAAGTCGGTAGCTTCGCGGAAAGTGGAACAGCCGATTCAATATCCCGGAACGAGATATACCAATATCGAAGCCAATAAATCAAAGGTCAAAAAAGATAAAAAAATAAAGAATATTGCCTCCATGACGACTCTTTTGCGGCTGCAATGAGCTAGTTTCTCACCTTTCAAAATGTTTGTGATCTCGTGTGGCGCGGTATCATCGCGTCGCAAAGCCGACTCGACAGCCTTTGATGCGAACGTCGTACGCGTCACAGTAATCAAGTATAAGAGAAGCGGAAGGTTGGATAAGGAGGAAAAGGTACCCGCGGTCACGAGAGGCAGGCAGCAAAGTCTTCGCGCGCTCATCGCGAAACAGCGCGAGTGGAAGAGAAGCGAAAAAGACCTGATGCGGTTTGTTCGGAGTGGCACTCCCTGTCTGTCGACCCACGCCGACTATCTCGCGGGCTGCCACGCGATATTATTATGTGCACATGCCCATGTATCACGGACTACCTGACAGATCGGGCTCGCGTCTGTACGGGAGAGCGAACAGCCGGCTAGGTGTGGTTGATACTCGCGCGCGGCCGTGTGTACGATAAAATAAACGAGCCTGCCTGTCTCTCTCTCTCTCTGTCTCTCTCTCCCTCCTTCCCTTTTCTCTCTTCCTCTCTCTTTCTTTTTCGAACCCCCCTCCCATCTCACGCCGATCTATCATTCCCTCTCTCTCCTCGCTTCCTCACTCCTCTCAGCCGTTCTGCACCGCAACGACGCCTGTACCGGAGCAACTTTTAAGGTCACAGACCTCAGTGCCTGCCCCCCTTATCCCTCGCTCCTCTGCCGCCTATCGGGCGAAATGAGGGCGAGACCTCGCGGACCGGAGAAAATTTCTTGTGGGTCCTCTCTTCGCCACTGCACTTCAAAGACCAATTCGCGATGCGTCTTACATCTTCTCGCATTACGTTCGTGGTTGTACCGGATCCGGTATAACGCGCCTAAAGGTTGCTGTTTAACCATCTATAATTTTAATTTCCCGAGAGAAAGTCAAAGTTACATTTTAAATCTTAAAAGGTGTTCGCAACTTCTTCTAGAGGATCCATTTGCTCGTAATAAAGACAAATTAATGATGGAGTATTACAAGTATAAGCATAATAAAAAGATAATATAACCACTGACCGCAATCTCTCTCTCTCTCTGATATCCCGCTCTCTATATTCAGTATGCATACTAATAAAAATATAAGTTATGTAGTATACTTTCAGAGTCGCATTCTCTCTTACAGTGCAGATCTCATTCGGCGCGAATAAATGTGCACGACGCCAACGTCAGCGAGTGTAAACTCGATATCTGGTTTCACCAATAAACGCAAAAATTGGAAATGCAAATGCACGTCGGCGAGCTCGCGGGGGTCAACGACCGCCTGACGAGGTCCGTAGACTGATTAGTCACGAAGTTCGCCCACGTAACTAGAAATAAGATAGGCGCGACAGCGTGTCGGGAAAATGCGAAATATCAAATAACGGAAATTCAAAGTAAGTACGGCTTTGTTTGTTCCCTGTGCGAGTCGTGGCTTCATTATGTACCCAGTTCCAACCCTATCGATTGTCCCGAGTGTTGTATACGAGATGTCGCCGCCTCTCTCATTAGTTACACAAATCTCTCGGAAATTTTAGAAATTTTATCCGTCTTTATACTCAACGAATATTTTTCGGAGCACCATTAATGCAATCCTCCAATTATGTTATTAGCCAAAACCACTCGATATAAACCAAGAAAAGTTTTGCACATACTCGTACAGGCTTCTTTACAGTATAAAAATATATGTTGCACTATATTTTACGCTGTCTGCGGTTCTGCATTGCAGTTGTAAATCTGTCGCATATAAAAAGAAAAGCAGCAGAGAGTAGAGCAGAGAAACTTGCGCTCCAAGTATCGCTCGATACTTTACGCACCGCGGCTTTATCTACGCTCGCGTTTCATAAATCTCGAATATCGATATCGAGCTGTGGCGTATCGAAAGCGGATTACGCGAAACGCAAACGCACGTAAACGGATAAGCGGAGGCGAAGAAAGAGCGCGGGGACGATACGAGAACGCTGGACCATTCCCGGGCCGCCCCCGGCGCAGACCCCTCCGAATGAAATCTAACAAAGGAAACGGGCTACCGGCGTATATCCTCACATATTGCCTGGCTAAGCGGATAAGGATATGGAACGCAGGATCCTCAAACGGCCCTCCGACAGCACAAAGGGAGCCTGATTGCCCGTGGATGATTTACCGCGACGGCGGACGGCGCGGCGTACGACTCGAGCCCGCGACACTCCGCGATATCCGTCGTGGTGGATGCGCGCCACAATAAAAACTAGTGGGAGTATAACGCGGAGCACGCAGACATGGGAGAAGACGCGAGACGAAGGCGACGAGGCCGAAAAGTACGGCGGAAAGAAAGCAAAGAGTATGGTGCGACTTGACGACAACGCGGCAACAGCTGGACGATATACCCAGTTTCGCGAATAAAACGCGCGCGCGATATTCTTTAAGGAACACCGACATCCAAACGTCTTTACGATTTACGACCATCTGTGAAATGATCACATTTTCTTTTGAGGGAGGAACTCTTTCGGACTTATTATTATTTACTCACTGCGCTGAAGATATCTGTCGACCTTATTCATTCGCAATCAACAAACAGCTCTCCAAGACTTACCTGAAAAAGATAAAAATATTGTTATAATTATGAAATTACTCGAATTATTAAATACATTATTAAATACAAATAGTCAAAGATTATAATGTAAATTCTATCCTTTTTAGTACATAATGATAATCCTATTACATTTTACATCTTCCGTAAGTAACGCTCTATAAAATACATGTTGGTTATATTTCCTCTCACATATAACTCGTCGAAGGGTTAAACATGCAAGGGTTAGACTAAAAGCTTCTACACCGCTGCTTTTCCGCCGGTAAGAATGAGGAAACATATTCGCTATTACCTCTCGTCGGGAGTTTCTTTGTTCCTAAGATCTCCCGTTTGTTCGCGCGCCCTCGCCTGCTCGCCGAACTCATGATATAATAGAAGCAAAATAGCGGGATAAATGCAGGTAAGCCATTCTCGGTTGGTCGAGCGGAATATCTCTTACGTTTCCTAGGGTTATTTGCCTCCCCTCGCCTCATTCGTCGAGGCATCGAGGGGCCTAAAGCACGTAATGAAAATAGTCCCTCCTAATTCGGCGCGATCTCTGACCGCACGGCTCGTCTTCTCCTATCTAAAAATAACCCCCGCGCGCTCGAATCCCCCCCTCATTACGACCCTGTAATAACGGCCGTGCCGTCTACGATCTACGCCATTTCGTTCCTACGATGACTATACCGACACACACGTGGGACTTATTGTCGGACACGTAGGAAGAATTTCCTTTCGAAACATTTCATCTCGAAACATGTGAGCGCGCCACGTGTTGCGGAAAAGGGAAAAAAGAATCGCGTGAAACGTGCTTGTAGTACATTATCGATAGTATCGAGAATTTATTAGCGAAAGTAAAGAAACGATGGTTGATGTCGGTAGCGTTGAAAGCGATTCGAGAAGTAATAATTGTTGGGCGAACCCCCCCCCCCCTAACTATGATATAATCAAGAGGTGGATCGTATAGTAGAACGATTTCAACGAGATCTCCTCGTCGTAATATAATCTCGTAATAACCGTTCTCCACCCTCGTGCGCGTGGTGCCTGGTAGATCGCGTAGCGAGATACAATTCTATCTATTAGACGTTCCGACGAGCATAGGCCAAGAAATAGAATAGAAAGAGGAAAAAGGACGAGAAAGAAGCAGCGTACCCCGTCGTACTCGTGCCATTTATCACAAATCTTACTCTATAATCTAGATTACTAAAACAATGGCTAAAAGATGCGCGCGTTTTCTTCTTTCTCATTTTTTTAGATACTATCCCCGCGGTGCTAAAAATCGATGCGTAAGCACGACCACCCAAAGAGCGCTTTGATTAAGAAATTCCAAGTATCTGAACAGAGATAAAATGTAAAGTATGTTCTACAAATTTTTCTCCTTAAAGTTTAATATCAGTTTACAAGTACAAATAGAAAAACAAAACAAAATATAAAAAAGTTTCATCATAGCAAGTGTATTCGCAGACGTTCTATAAACTATCGATTTATATTTCTTAAGAGTTACCTACAATTCACGTGATTGCTATAATCTAAACTATGTTCATGCTAATCGCGTTTATAGAGTGGCATAGTGCGCCTATTATAACAACGAGCTCATCCAGAGAGCAGATACGCGCCGATATATGGACCAGAAACAGAGAGACGCAGCCACGGCAGCTTTGTCTCACTAATCCTCCTCGGCCCTCTAATTTTCCCGTACGATCGTTAACTCAGCATCGCCTCTACCCTTAGTTAGAGGAACCGCTCATCTCACTCCCTCTCTTTTTCCCGAGTGCCCCCTCGTCCCACGGGAGGAGCATCTCTCGGTCTATATCAGCAATCCGCGCTTTTCGGCCGTCGGCAGTCAGCTACGACGATAGAGCGTAATTCCGAGCTCTTATCAGTCGGCACCTCCGACCTCGAGGGAGATGCCTTTGTCGTTGAAGGCGGCGAGCCAGGAAGAAGGATAATCCTCTGCTTTGCTCTCTGACTACCGGCAAGGGAGAAGGCATTTCGCGCTCCACGGCTGCTCGTTACAAAGTCTTGGTTATCTGCCTAGGGAGGAGAGAGACTCGGAAGACACCGGGAGAGGAATGATGGCGAATGTGTCGCCTGAAGAGGTGTTAAGGTAGGTGGAATTTCCTGAAAATGTAGACTCGAGTGATGGAACGTTATAGACAGGGACCTTGAATGAAGAGTGGAGATGAGGGAGAGAGCGGAGCGAATCGTGTAATCCCGTGGCTACCAGTAATTGACGGCATTTGCATACCTTCCGCGCTAACCGTTCAGCCGAACGAGGTGAACGGAGGACTTCCTCATCTACTCACCATCCGGGGACTTCTTTTTTATGCGACGTAAAAGACTTCCGCGCGTGGTCTGCTCTTCCCACAGAGAAAACATAAATCCTAACGAATTACTCCAATGACAAAGAACACGTAAAAGTCACTTTTTTATGACAAATATTAATAATTAAAATCACTTCGCGGTGCGAAATAGCGATGCACGAAACTTCAAATAACTTCAAACCGAAATCTAAGCATAAAATAAGAAAACGGATTTTATCGCATAGCCATTATGTCGTAAAATGTTGAAAATATGATGCAGGCAACCTCAATAAGTCGAAAGCGTTTCCCACTCAACGTTTCCCTTCTCTTTCTTCTCTTTCTCTTTTCTCTCGCATTTCTCGAATACCTTTTCCTCTCTAACTCTTTCGACGAATATTACGTCAAATGTTATTCACGTGATCTCATTTTCTTGCGAAATAACCCGTGAATATTGGATAAACTGACACATTCCGTGCGATCGAGTGAGTAACGCTGCACGTGTGATTCGCTCGTAAATGGGAATTCGAGCGAGAAACGAGTGCGGGAACAAAGATGGGAGTCCTCCCTTTCCCCCTTTCCGAGGAACGAAGATGCGCAAGAGGGAGAGAAAGACATCGTGTAATCCTGCCGCTACCAGTAATTAGCGACATTTGCATATCTCTCTCGCTGACTGTCCTGCGTCGCAGCAGGAGGAAGCGATTTACATGCGAATGGCCCCACTTTGAGCGCCGCAAAAATGACTGCGTTCTCGTAAATAAGAACTGTTTACGAATGCCGAGGAGTCTCCGCCACACCGTGGGAGAAATTGCGGAGCGCCGAGGTACGGAGGGTTCGGGAGAAAAGCTTCGCGGAACGATTATGAAGTGCGAGAGAAGCCTCGAAAAAGCCGGCGATCTTCGCGGTATTAATGGAACCGAATAAACCGTGAAACTTAAATTAAATTAAATTTCTTCCTACGCAAATAAATCACCGGCTGCCCCTGAGAAATTTCTTTTGAAAGCTGTTAAAGTTGATTGCAACCTCAGTGATTATCAATTACTCGCAATTAACTGCATTTTCTCGTGCGCCGCTTCTTTCGTCATATATCTCATAATGATAGTGCAGATGAGTTTCAAGGCCGAAGATCGAAGGATCCATTTCTAATTATCTCGATAATTGCGCCCGTTAAAAGCGGCTGTAAATGTCAGGCACCTGCGTTCGAGTCTTGCCGGATCGCATGAAGTTTCGCCGGAAAGTTTCGCGAAAAAGCTTTAACGACCGAGACGAATGTTGGTCGTTGCCTCAGTATTTCGCTTTGCATAATTGCGACATAATTCGCGGCGCTTTATCGTTCCTTCGTGTCCTTAATGTCTTGGAAAGTTTCGGAGCTTGGTTCTGGAACCGTGGCAGGGCGGCGACAATGCCTCGTTAGAGCCTAATGCCACCGTGAAAGAACTAGGATTAAGAATTGTAAACCACCTTGCAAATTGCCAACTGTCCTTGAAAGCGCAAAGTCGAATAGCGTTAACGTTACGGCAAAGAAGCATAATCTGCAGGGAAAAAATGCGGAGAAGATTTATCCGGCAACAAAATTGAAAACCGCGTATTAACGGATACAAAAGAAGCGCGAACAAAGATGGAAGTATCATCATGCAACACATTAATAAAAATAACAAGTCAAACTAAATAAATAAAAAAAACAGAGAATATATTGTATTTCACATAAACAATCCCAATAAAATATGCGTATACGTTCATGCGAATTTCTTTCAAGAGATGTTGTAGGAAAGATCAATTTTGCAACAGGAAAAATCCGGATCTGGATCGCTAGCGTATAGGAGGAAGTGCGTCGACGAAAATTGGAAATACGTTTCGGCGGGAAGATAAAGCAGGGGATTCGCGAGAGTGTGGGGGTCCACTTACGGGAGGCACGGATGAGTCGGAGTGAGACAACTTACGCGATGGCACGCTTTATTGCTAATAGGATGTTGCCCGGTTAATTCCCAACAGAGAAGCTGACTCGAACGAACGGAGAGTTCGTAAAGTTTCGCAAGGGAGGTGACTCCCGCAGAGAAGGTGGTAGTAAGGCAGAAAGAGGAGGAGGTGGGGGAAGAGATGGAAATGGAAGTGGAGGTAAAGGGTCGGATTGCGCGACGGGGCAACCCTTGAAATTTTACTGCGAAACGCCCGTCCCGATGAATTTGCATGGAAATTCGCCGTCGAGGCGAGACGTACACCTCGCGAGAGAATTAACTCGGTTACGTCTAATGAGCGCCGAAGATGGCGAGAGAAACTTGATAGAAGGCGCCGTCGAAAGGGTAGCACCCGCGATCAATCCCGCCGAAGTTCGCGGTGCACATTGGTTACGATCGTGAGTACATTAAAGTCGAATGTTAGATGCCCTTTCACGTCGATATTGTTCCTAATAATAAATTACATCGGCAGCGGCGTAATTGTAATAGTTTCTCCTGTAACAGCTCACAGCTATTTTACTTACAATTTATTTTACTGTTACAAATTCGACAATGAAGAAAATAAATTGCAATCGATACGATCGCATCTATAGCATCAATGATTATTAAAACCGCAAATATTATTTTTTTTTTCCATTACTGCGCAATCAAAATTTGTAGGTGCCCCAGGGAGCTTCCTCTTTGGCGAAAAATAAAAGTAATTTTCGGTTCATTGACTGTTCGGCGTGTGCTTTTTATCATGCCAAACTGGATAGAGATCGCGCACGATAAAATGACGAAACGCCCGGGGCCACTCGTCGCGAAGCAAAACCTCGAACAACGAGATTTGCGAAAGAGCCGGGACGAAGTGAGAGAAAACTTGCGCAGGGATGCGAGAAAATGGCGAACAGTGACGGAGACAAAGAAAAGCACTCGCGATATCGCGACAAAACTCGAGCGCGACGCGACGGAACTCTCGTTTAAATTATAAAATTACTAACTCCATGTATAAGCCTGTCCGTAAGCCTCTTACGGGAGTTAACTAACCTCATAAAATTAGTGGGTAGGTGTAAACTCGCTCCTCCTTGCCAGCCGACCCTAGACATTCCCTGCCTGCTCGCCCCTTACCCGCCACTCTCTTCTTAATGCCGCTCTACCTCTGCTTCCGTCACCTCGTAAAACTTAGTCGAGACAATGCGAGAACGTAGCAAGCAGCGCAATGAAACCCTCTCTTTCCTCCCTCCCCGTGTATAAACCCTCAAAAAGCAGAACCCTTCCCCGAAGATATTTCCCGGGGTATTCCGTAACACCCCCGGCGCGGTTTACCTTCCCGTTGAAATGTCGAGAACATGCGAGAGCATTCTCGATATTTCATCCTGAAATGGTCGGAATAGAACTGAAAGCTTTCTCGCACGAAAATAGAAATGTTACTGACAAAAATTGAAAATAGGTTTGTGAGGTTTCTTGCCCGGTCGGCACCATATAATTACAATAATTATATGTTTCCAGAAAATATTTGATATATCTTCGCGTTATATAGATAACATTAAATATTCCACTCACTCGGGGAACGAATTTTCAGTCTACTCGTATTCAGCTACGAGCCATATCGCTCCTTCGAAACAATAACGAGGTGCTTGCCTTTAACGAAGAAAGTTTCGGCACCGGCGCGGCGTAGTTACCGGCTATTCATATCGTCGTCTCTACCAGCTGGATGGGCATGTCTGCTATATGTATGCAAGCACCTCTAAGTACCGGTCTGCCCCGCATAAATTAAATGAACCGCGTGTTTAAATGCAAAGCGAGATCTGCGAATAAAATGGACGACTCGGGAGGAAAGAAGAGACAAAAGACAAGAGAAAGCGGCAAAAGGGATAAGAAAACGACTCGGTACTTCATCCAGCGACCGCTTGCTCTAAATATGCATGGAGCACGACCAAAGAATCTTTCATATTTATGTTATACGCACGCCTTTCTCCACGCGAAAAATCGAGTCACGTAGCAGACGGTAGCAATGACAAAATACATCTTTCCCGCGATCAAACCAATAGGAACAGTGGTGCGACGAATCCATATATCAGAGGAACATTTCGTTTTATTGGTATATTGCACTCTGTTGCTGAGTCACTGCTTTTTACGCAGGATTTTCTGCATATCGAAACGTTAACATTTAAATAATAGTTACGTATTATTTATGTATCTTCTAATTAATTAGCGAATCTAAGCTGTAACATCCACTTGGAAGTCACTTGCGTAATAGAATTTTTTACCCACGCGATATTAAGGAGTCAAAATGAGAAGCTGGTAGAAAGTTTTATAACAAGGAAGGGTCGAAAAGATTACACGATTAACATATCCGCTTTACACACTTAGATCTAGCACACCGTATATTTACCTTACGACCCTTTCAACCTGTTACGGTCCGTGAAGAGAGCAGAGATGTACGTTTATGTCGGCTAAAAATAATAAAATTAATTGGCAGGATGTCTCATAAAAGACGACGAATCTCTTAAACGAGAAATCTGCATTTTAAATTTTGACACGAAGAGATAAACTCCGACGCTTGAAAAGTATTTTGTTATTTTCAGACGCTTATCGCTATTCCCAGCTAGAATGTGAATAGGATAAAAAATTATATAATAGTAAGCAATTAATGTGATAGACCCATAAATATTTAAAGATTCAATGCGTGCGTGCACGCGTGCGTGTGTGCGAGTGAGTGAATGAACGAGCGAGCAAGAGGGAGAGAGAGTTATCAATACCGAAAGTTCAAGAACGATTTATTTAAATAGCATCGACAAGAACGGTGTTATCCGATATAATACCGTATTGTCAGAAATTACCTCGGGAATTACTTATTCAATAGCGATAAGATAAGCAAAAAACGTAGAAAATGTCGTAAGACAATAAAAATAATATGTTACGTCAATTTCTCACTCTATCCCTATTCAAATTCTGTAAAATTATTTAACAAACTAAATATAGTAACAAACTAACGATTTTCAGAATTACATTAAAATGATGATGAATAAAATTTATGTAAATTTTTAATATATTAATGTCCTTGTACACCACCACCCGAATTGAGAATGTCATAGAATAGCCAACAATTGAAAACGCAATCGGAAAGACTTGACAAACCACAGAGCGTGGAAATGATGAGAAAGTGGATCGACACGAAATTGCGATGGTGGAGACAGACGTCACCTGATAGCTTCACAAAAACGACCTGCCAAATCGAGAATCCGACCGGTACCACACCCAGCCATTGTTAACGAGGACACAATGTCACGCTGTATAATACACAATGCACTCTCGCCAGCGCATTAATGCGCAATGATGCGCGCGCTCGTAGCCACATCGCGGAACATTTTTGTTTTATCGTCCCTTAGTCATCGTACTAAAAAAAAAAAGAATAGTAACGTATATTGAAACCATATTACCGGTTTCTAACAATCGCTTTGACTTGACCTAAATTAAAGCGTGTTTCACGTTCAATTTCTTAAATAAAGATTTCTGACCTATGGAATCTCAACATTATTAATATTTATTCAACGAACTATCGAGTGAAGTTTTGCTATCAAATAATTAACTAATTGAGTGTTGTAGAAGCTTTATTCGCAATTTTTAATATTGATTTGAGCTACTATTTTTATTAAAATAAAATATAAAAAAATTTGAAGTATTAATGGCATTGAGTCGCTCAAATGTTTTTAAACTCCGCACATTTCAATCATCAATCGCGTGTCCGATGTGGCTCCCGGAGCGCGGCTCTATCGCGATTCACCATCGCTATCCTATCTCTTCTTTTTCGTCGGAAACAATGTTACCGGACAGCATTTAATTTCCTGACCGCCGTACACGGCCGGCGCCAATCTCCTCCGGTAATTTCAACCGCGCGACAGTTTCGCGCCGGTGAAACGGAGAATCGAACGTGCGAGAGAGCTGAGCCGGCGCCCAAATGTGACATTATCTCGCGACGCCGACGCCGGTCGTCGTCGTCGTCGTCGTCCCCTCGTCGAGACTCCAGACGTGGTAACGTGCAGACCGGAGCGAGGCGCGTGTTCGCCCGATAGGAACGTTGTCGGAGAACTTCCTGGGAACGATAACACGTGCGACACGTTTCGATTTCGCGTCTGTTCGTGCCAGCTATAAAAGATTTGGATTCCCATAATCAAAAATCTAAATTATATGGTTCGTTAACATGTAATCATTTTCAATTAGAAGATTCAAATAAATCCAAAATTCAAAATTAAGGAATCTATAACCAAATATAAAATGTATAAAATATTTTATAGTATTAGGGATAACTTTAAATTGAGCTAATCTATCTATAGTATTTAAATTATTTAGAAAAAAATGTTTTTGCAACTACGGTTTTATAAAAATAATCAAACCACTTGATGTGATCACGGAAAAAAAAGAGATTGTTAGCGGTAAGAAGAGCTCATATCGAACTTTATTAATTGCTGTAGGGAGTCCTTAATCACGACGAGACGTCCCGAAGTTAAGGAACGAAGGGAGCACGGCAGCACAAAAATGGGAACGGACTCGTATTTCCTGTCGTATTTATACCGGCGAGGAACGGCAAGAAAACCGCGTCACGGGGCGTTTCGTGCAACGGAACAATGCGGTCTAAAATGCAGGCACCGTGACGCCGAAAACGCATCGCGTTTCGTACGCCTCCATCTTGTCCGATTAATCACGGACCTAGAGTTTCCGGTACCTTTCTTCAAGGTAGGACAAAGGGGACTCGAGATAGCGGGAGAAACGACGAGCGTTGGCGCCCGTACACTGTCATTCGTCAAAACTGAGAATGATGCGTCCATACGTAGTTACTTGTATACCATATAAGTGCAAGTGCGTGCCTGTAAAATGTTGAAGAAAAAGCCGCTAAAAATGTGTATGAAGAGCGCAAATTGAAACTCTGTCATCCTCATCCTTTTAGCTTACGGATCTTGATATGCGATATTTAGTACGGTTATTTTTATGGTCGTGGAGGAGAATTAACTGGGAGAAAAAAATGCGCCCGTCACGCTGCGTTTAATATTTTATAAAAGCCCATCACATCGCCCGGCGAAATAAAAACGGAAGACATGCGAGAATGTACGAGAGCGCACCAGAAAAATGGACAATGAAGAAAGAGCAGGGGAAGGAATGCAGACACGTAAAAAGTGACGATTGTTAATTAAATCTGGTAAGCCGCGGGGGAACCTGGTTCCGACCGCTCGCCATCATCATCCGTTCTATTTTCGTATTTGTCTTGCGGCTCTCGTCTCGAAATGTTTATTCTGCGCGCCGGTGCAGGGCGGTAAGATATAAGACGGACAAATCCCGTTTAAAAAGCTTTTATTCGCACTGCACGGGCACCATCGGTGAGTTACAATTTCATTCGAATTATAATTTGATCAAAGCACACACACACACACACGCAGTAGTCTTTTCCTCCTTCTTTAAAAAGATCTTTATGAAAATATAATTGAATTATCATAGAAACTACTTTCTTTGACTTCGGTATCACTTATGTAACGGAAAAGAAGACAACTTTCTTGCAATACGATGTTACACGCAGCAAAGTAAATATAAATCAACAAATATTCTCCGTCTTGCATACCTATGTCAAAAGTATTAAATACACATCTTTACTCTTACTTATCTCTTTTATTATTTTTACAGAAATTTGAAAGTTAAATTATTGCATTTTATTCGAGAGAGCATCATACTTAAGTAACCTTTTTATTGTTAGTCTTAAAGTATTGGCAAAACGAAATTAATACAAGGTTATTAATATTGCGGATCGACACCTTACGAAACACACAGTCTCTTTTACGTTCGATTAATCGATCTCTTCTTGCGACAACGAACTCGCCGCTTCAAGGAACAAGCGTCCTCGAGTTTCGCGCGATTGTAAGCTCCGGATGTGCAGATCCCCATACGGCGTACAAAGACTGCGAGAATGGGAGAAATAAGGAGCTCGTTGGTCCCCTTTAGTCTTGCGGATTGAATTACCGTTGTATTTCTCGTTGGTTTCGCGAAGTAAAAGCGAATACAGGACCGGACTGGAAGCCAACGGGGAAGGGCCTAGTAAAAGGCCGACTGCTGGGCCACGTTAATTGGACGGATGATTCTACTAAATCCTGAGAGCCTAGGAAGGCCGAGGGCGGAGATTCGAAGGCGCTTTGTCAGAAATTAGAGGGAAAGCGCGGGGAAAAATGAAACCGTGACGTCTTACAACGCAGAGATCTGGAGAGGCGACGGATATAAGCACCGAGGATTGGCATCCTCGAAGGAAACGACGCTGAAGAAAAAAAAAATGGTCAGTTAATCGCTTCGAGAGAAAAGGCAATAATGACAGACTTGAGAAGATGAGTCTAACACGATATGTACAAGATTTTAAACTGTTGACAACTTATATAACATCTACTCTCTCATTCTTTGGAATGACATTATTCGCCTAACTATCTAATGACGGATCATGTACGTCAAGATTTTATGTCTATCCGGGAAATGGACAACAAAATTTGTTTAAAAAGTAAACATAACAAGAAAATAACTAATAAATATTTTAGTCAGTGAGACCGGTGCTCGTATTTCGAATTAATCGGATTTATTGTTGGTACGTATTAAAAAATCAAAACTAAATATTAGTGGCAAATATATAATATTCAATTATGTATACCTATATTATATAATTTTTTGTTCTCCAAAAATACAGATATAAATATTATACTCGTACATAATACCCGTATCTATATTGGGGAACAAAAAAAAACATGAATAATGGATATCAAGAATGGGGAAGCTTTTTACCGCGAACGTTGTGCTGATAATATGAAAATAGCCATATCGCTGTATATTGAACTGAAACAGCTTTCACATTCGCAGATATGAGCCATTTCGCAGGATATCGAGATAATTTACAATACGGGTCATACTATGGCGTACTCTCTTAAACTACACACTCGCGATGCGATACATAGCAAGGGGTTAACAGTGTTTTGCGAGCTTTCGTATCTCTCGCCCGATAAATTACTTTATTACCACTGACATGAATTGAAGTGAGCGCGTACATGTGAGTGCCAGCCAATCTTTGTGTGAATTCGTGGGTGGCTGGCTGGCTCGTTAATATATCGCGATACTTTTAAATTACCGCCGATTATTTTTTCCGCTCGCTCCCCTATCTAAATGTATGGTATACTGTCGCTATCGGGCGCTTTCGATAGATTACAACCAAAGTACAGCTCTGTTGCGAATTATGTTCCAAATACACTCATTTTCTTGCAAATCGCACGAATTATCGCATAATAATTAACGTAAGTCACAATAATAATTAAAAGTATTAGTATCAGCTTTAAATACAGAAAAAAAATTAATTATGCTTCTAAAATAAGAGTCGCTTTTTGCGGATATACTTCAATCATAAAGAAATTATCCCTTTCCTTATCTTTATACCATTTTTGTTATAGTTGATGAATGAAATTATTGCGAAATAAATTTTCTCATTGAAATAAAATTGCATTTGCAATCATTGCTAAAAGTTTGTAAAAGGATACACGTGTCTAACTGTGTCCTTTTATTGCATCCATTTTCATCGTGCTTATCGCGACTATTCTGACATTTAGCGCGATAACCCTCCGACTGTTGCGAAATAGGCGAACAATAAACATTTTGTCATTACGCCAATCGGGTGATAAGAGACCAATAAAGTTCACCCCAACTGACACCCTCGTAAAAGCGGCGGCAATGACCTCATCAGATCTGGATTCACACTTGAAAATCGTATTGCCGCAAAAACTAAAATGCGAAATAAAAGCCGTATCTTCAGCAATATATTATTTCTATGAAATAATACATTAAATCAAGTTGCACATATTGTAATCTTTTAAAGAATTTTGATCACAAAAATAATTTATCTCTAACAAAACAGATCAATTATTAAATTAAATTTTTGATGTTGCCTTTTCGTTAAGTTTTATTTTAATATTATTTTCTATATCTAATTATTTCCATATATATTTCATATAAAGTTTTTATAATTTATGTTTCTATTATTATTATATAATATAAATATTCTGTTTCTGTATTGTTATAAAAATAAATTTAAAAATTATTTTGATATAAACAATTATTGATTATTTCTATCACGTCGTATTTCAATCAAGTTAAAATTTCTTTCGTGAAGAGGAAAATTCCTCAGGCTTGTCAGGCGCAAATACCGGTCTCTCTGACATCAATTTAAATGTTGCATTTAACTTAAAAATCCTCTAGCCGCTGTCGTTGCATTATTCTAATTACCCAAAACGATGGCAATGTAACATTGTTGCATTCCGGCGACCGAGGAAGTCGCCGTCGTAAATCTTGGGAGAAACAGCGAAACCGCGAAGCATCCCGCGTCTATAACTATGAATAATCGCACTGAGTATTTTTTCCCTCCCTCGCGACAAAATATCGTTTAAAATGGTCGAAGTATCCTCTCCTCCCTCCCCGTTTTCATCCATACGTTACCGCAATGAACCACGGTCGTCGTTGCAGAGAGATTTTCCGGATGATTTTCACGAGATGTTATTCCATCTTCGCACACGTCTAATTGCCCATAAAACGAACGCAGCGAGAAAGCTCCTCCGGGGCGCGAGGATGACGATGGTCGTCGTTGCCGTCGCCGTCGTTGGAATTCCGGGAGGAGAACCTTTTTCCCTTTGAAGCTACCCTACCCTCGCGTCCTCTCCTCCTTCGCTATCGTGTGTCACTGTGGACCACACGCGGCGGCGCGTGTTCGAGCGCGTGCGAAAACGCCGCACAGCGCTTTTCCCGAGGAAGCCAGGCGTTTCCTCCCGCCGATGCGAGGCGTGCCGAGAAAACAGAGAGAAAAAGAGATAAAAGCGGAAGGCAGCAGCAGGAGGATCTGACCGAGCGCCAACCGCACCGAAAATAGCCGCGCCGCCGAGGTACCCAGGCTAAATTTTCACCGGACACCACCAGTGGCGGTAGTTAAATTTTCGTTTTGGGTCCCTTGCATGCCTCGTACACGCGCGGAATGTGCAAATTAGTAAATTGAAATAGCAAATATGCGATAAGCACCCGTAAACTGCTTTTACACACGCTTCTAGATATCTGCTTTTTTTTTAATAGCTACATAACCAAATTGTTGGAAATTAAAATATTCTATAATTGTTTCGTCAAAAATTTCCAGAAAAATTTTAATTTAGTCTAGTTTCCAATAAATTAACGTAATCGCAGAGAAAATTAATCGACGGAACATCGCATGAGAGAATCAAATTAATTACTTTTACAAAACTAATTCAATTCGTCTAAATATTCGAGTTTGACATGCAATTAATTAACTAAAGCAGAATAGCATGCTGATGTTTTAAAAACGATATAAAATAATTACATATACGCGCGCAGACATATTGTATCGTAAAATTTTTTTTATTAACTTCAAAGGCAATCTCCTCATAAAACCAAATCGCTGTTTTTAAATGTCCAGATATGTTAATCGTGTTAATCGCTGCACATCTCAACTTTCGAATCGCGCAAGAAGGTAGATTGGGAAATAACGCAAACACCTTTTTTCCCCTCCCGTCGTGTAAGTGGCGATAAACCATCGGCTACTTTCCGGCATTCCAGATAGCGGCCCATTCTGGCGATAATAGCACCGTCTCAGCGATAATTCAACGCGAGGTGAAAACTGGCCATAAATTTTTCCGCGCGAGGTGCAATTAGTTCCTTAAGACTCGTAAAACGCCGGGGCCGCGTCAAAGCCCCACGCAACCCCGCAACGACTTTTCACAGACGACGACGACGACGACGACGACGGACGCCGACGAGAACTATGGCACGCCAAAGGCGAGAAAGGAAATGCGATAACGTTTTCATGCGACTCGGCATTTTCCCCGACGAGCAAGACGAAGGTGAGATTCAAGTTTAACGATCGAAATTTAAAGCCCGGAGTCTCGCGTATAGATAAACGGATGATTCTGCGTGAACCAAAAATGTAATAGACATCGGAAAATAGAGCAAGAACAAGATTGTCTCGACACAAAACTTTCGCGTCACATGCATTAGGAAATTGAATATTTATTATACATCACACGAGTGTAAAAGTTGTAAATAGGTAAGAGATATTCTTCCATCAATTTCAAATAGATTTTAATGCATGTAATCGAAGCTTAATCGACCGTAATTGGAATCCAAATATCCAAATACATTAAAGAAGTCGAAAGAAAACGCGCTGCATAGATCCGCGGGGCGCATATATTCTTTCTCTCTATCTTTTTCCCTCCACTCCCCACACCGCTCAACATCTCTTCGCCGCGCGCTGAAGTGTTGTCCTAGCTGCGCAAATATGTATACTTATTCCGTCGCTAAGCAAACGGCGATCGCGCGTCTTCTTATCGGAGACCTTTTCTCTATTCTCTGCCACGCGAATTATGCCGGGGAAATTACAAGTCGCGAAAGCGCGTCGTGTGCATATAACGTCGACGGGATGCATCATTAAAACGGGAAAAGGAGAGGCAATCTCTTTCGCGGCCGATGCGATCGATGCGTAAAGCGAGGTTTATGCCCGCCGTTTGTGATAGCGGGCCCCAAGGTCAGAGTAAAGTAGTGCAATAAATTAACGCGCACGTCGCACAATTGCGGGGGTGTTGCGAGTAGTTGACTCGATTGATTGGTGGAACGAGCTACAGAGCCTAGTTGGCCGAACTCTCATCGACGCCGTTGATGGTCACCTCGGATGAAGAGACGAGAGGAGAGTAGAACAGATGAGAGGAGGAAAGGAGAGATAGAGAAAAAAAGATATATGGAGGGAGAGTGGAAGAGTGCAGGCTGGAAACAACCGACATGGTTATTGCAAGATTTATTGCTCCTCTTCGTTTCGTCTCGTTGTCACGCTGGACGAGAAGCGCACGAATCGGCGAGGCCTACCAAACGAGGATGAGCTCTCGCTCATTTTCTACCGGAGTTAACGAGTGCACTTTCTTTTCCTACCTCTCCCTCACGGGAGAGATCGTTATTGTCCGTCTAGACTCGCCCAACCTCCTTTTTACATTCACGCCCGCGCGTCTTTAGCAGTATCGTTACCGCTTCGATATTTTTAGCGATATTGACGCCGGCGTGACTCGTTATCCGACTGCCCGTATCCGACTGCACGAATTACGTCTTCAGAAATGGAACAATCAATGTCGTTGCGTGGGTTGCAAATGAGAGTTGCGTAGTGTATACGGAAAGTTTGCTCGGTGACTTCTAAATTATATATTTGTGATGCCATTGACGCGAAGTTAATCATCATTCGTCATATATCTGGCATTAAACTCATAATTTCTTTAAAAAAAGTAAGAATATACAAAATTTTCTCCCAATACTGTAATTAAAAAATCTCGACAATATATTTCGATCTTCCGAAAACGGTTCTCAGTCGTTTTGTTTAACTCGAGGGCTTCAAGAACATCTGTCGCGTGAACGCATGAGAAGCGCAAGTACTCGGAGTTTCTGGGGAGGAAAACAAATGTTAATTTGCGAGCGGGAAGTCCCTCCGAATCGAGAAAACCGTCCGGGGCAGGTCGATGGAGCCGACGTTAATTGGTCGACAGAAAAGAATAAAAAAAGGAAAAAGAAAAAGGTAATTATGTTCTCTCGCTATCCGGAACGAAGTTGACGACAGACCAGTGTAGGTGACAGTCAATTATTCTTCGCGGAAAACAAACATGCGAAGCAGGCGGTTATTGCAACCAGCTTGCGTAATCATCTCCGCGGGCATCGGCAGTGGGACCGGTAACGAAGGCGAGGCAGTAATGCAAAATGAGACCGAATTAATACGCACCATTGATTTCTCTCAATTGCACGTCATTGTGCGTTTCTAAAAAAAGATCCACGGTAACACCCCGGACGTGTCGTCCAAGGAACTGATCGCGCAGAGGTGGGCGATGATTATGCAGAAGATCAATTACCAATGCAAAGAAACATCCATTGTCCTCCAGATCGGACTTTGTTAGTACACGATAGAATCAAATGCAGCATCTCAAACTCAAGGAAAAAAACAAATTGATAATTCAAAGGTACCTATTCGTATCGTAATTCTTTTTATACTATCATATTTTTAGACACTTTCCTATTAGTGTTCAAAATTATTGCGAAACATATAATTTGTGATAATCTTAATCACTTGCAATTTCAATCAATAATTGTCTTCTTTTTTACGATTCTTTCAAGTGAATTTTATTGCACAAGTGCTTTGAATTTATACATCAATGCCCAGCCAATCAGCTCGCGAAACGAGATGATGAAAGGAAAAAACTGTAAGGAACAATGACCGGCGTAATAACACGGGTTTCCTCGTCCGTGCTTTTATTGATTTCCGTGGAGAGAGTCGCCGGATTAATAAAGATCTCAAAGGAACCGAAGTACAAAGATATATACCACCGCGACGACATCCTCTGACGCGCTAGCAATCCATTCGGGATTATTGACACCGGCGAGACAGGTTCCGTGCCTTCCTTCTTCCGCGTGTAACTTCTCTTTCATTCCGTCGTAGCGCACCTCCAATGACGCGCGGCGTGCCTTCCGATCAATCACAAGGCTGTCTTGTCTCGTCCCATCGCTACAATGAATGCCATTGTGTACTCGTAACGCTCTTCCCTGCTCTTCTCATCTCTCATAGCCGCGCTCTCTATCGCCTCTCGACTGCGGACATGTCGAGTATCCCCGGACGTGAAACATGTCAAAATAAAAACGGTCCGATATATAATTGGATGTTTGAACTGCAACGTCGCGTCTTGTCTTTTCTGTATAAAATGCGAAACGATTTTCATTCAAATAACCGTCAACTTTCAGAGTTCTACTTCCGAAAAAAAAACAACGAGGTGATAACTCAATAATTGATTCGCGCCTCCTTAACTGGATTCTCGTGTAAACTCGACGTTATGATCATATCTGCGGGATATGATGCCACGAATCGCTGCATTGTGCGTCGAGAAGCTCACACACCAGCGACAGGATTATTATGCGTTACATGGTGAGACCACGAAGCGATCCGATATGTATATGCGTGTCGACGGGGGACGCGAGGAACACGACACAGTAATGACCCAGACGAGCTGCATCCTTGTGCCACATAAAGCGCGATTCGTGTGCGTGGTGCAGCTCACGGTCGGGCCATGCGTGATGCACGCGTGAGCGTGTTCACAAGCTCGAAGATCGCGCCGGAGATTGATTCTCTTGCCTCTCGGCGTAGACTAAAAGGGACGGTGAAAACGCCGACGCGAAGGGTCCCCGCTGGTGTCGATTTTGTCGCCGGCGTAGACGAAAATATCTTGCGGAACGTTCTAATGAAGTAACATTTAATATTTTAGCCCGCGCTTTATCCTTTCGGCAATTATCTCGCCCGATGGAATAATCATTCGCGGGATATGATTTAATCTAGAATTGCGTTTGTAAGATCAAATCCGAATAGTTTGTCTGGATGATATTCATTTTCTTTTTCACATAAAACGCAACTTTGTAAATTATACAGATTACTTGTTATTTTTTGTATTAAATTTCTTTTCGTGCGCCAAAGTATCCCCCATTCCAATTAAGACAAACATATGTATAATTCTTTTCTAAATATATTTAGATACATCTTATTTTAATAATAATAATGTACTTATATAAAAAACAGGGAACTTTCTATACAATTTTCTAATAAGACATTGAAATATACTATCTAATAAATAATTTTTCCAATAGAGTCAATATTTTTTATGTAATTTTAAATCATGATGTAATTATTAAGCGAGTTGTTTGAAGCGAAAATCAACAAACAGGAAAGAAAAACGTACGTTTACCGTATTTTCTGCGAGCTTTTCTACGTGAAGCGCTAGAATTTTTCGCGATACATGTCAGCGAAGCGAGAATACATGGCGATTAGACGAGCCACTGAGCGAAAACGCACCCATCCCGATCGAGAGACTGCGGATCTATCGAAAGAGAAGAGAAGCGAGAAACTTGGTAAGTTGAGACGAGCGGAGAAAACGAGATGGAGATACCTCGGTATATAGCGCGAGTCGCTGTCTCCTACATCTATAAAAGCAGAGAGGCATAAATAATGCGTTCTCCGTTTCTTTCCACGAGCGCACTGCTGACTGGATGCGAGATTATGTACACGCGTCGAGAAAAGGGGGCCGTCGCTTCGACGAGACGAGACGAGACGCGACGTTCCTCTCTTCTTTTCCTGCCTTCCTTCGTTGCGATGAGGTGCCCGTCATTCGAATTGTGAGAGCGGCAATAAATCAATCCCAATATTGCGAGATACTCAAGGAGGCCGCTCCGGTCCCATTGATTGCGCGATTTTTATCAAATTCCATTTGACGTACATAATTAAGAAGACAATGATCTACGTACATTCTTCGACAAAAGTTGCACAATCACTATTATACCGCTGGCTCGATATGGAGTGATCAAGATAAACGTGAATGAAATTCCGATGAACTCTAGATGAAAAAAGGAGCGGGACACGCTTTACTCCACTCAAGCCCGACATTCTTTCCGCTCGCTCCCCGCGCTCGCGGACTTTCCATCTCTCTTTGCAAATAGTATATGCTTGGTTATCATTTTTCCAAGTCTAAATTTCAACGAGACCGTGAGAGGCGCTTACACTTCGCGACGCGAGAAGATTTATGATCGCGCAAATTAGCCACAACAGACTTTTCCACAGGGCTACGGTCCCTTCACAAACACGAGCAAGAATCGCCGCGCTTTTTCCCCCCTTTGTTCCTCCTCCCCTTCCTCACGCGACTCGCAGCCGACACCCTACTCGGGAAAAATCAGCAAAGGAGAAAAGCATAAAGAAAAAAAGATATCGAGAAGGTTAAACTCACACCGAGAGAGCATTCTCTCGCTCCCACGTCTCGTAAAACGAGGCAATTTGTCCTTCGACAAATTAATTTCTTAAAATATGCAGGCCTGCCCGTTGTTGCAGGCAGTTTTATTGCACGAATGTTTTATGGCCACGTATTTTTTTCCTCGCCCTTCACCGTACTTCAACATCCTGTGCGCGCGTATCCCTGTCCCCCTTTCCCTCTACACCTACCTTTTGTCCCGACACACCGTGGCGCGTAATTAAAAGCGGCCTCGACATCTGCGAGAATATTTCACCCAGCGAGCAGGAAACTTACACCGCGTGCGAGATATCTCGGAGATTTTAGTTGCTAATTCGAAGAATGTCGTATACAAGCTTACCAAGACCAACATTAGCAAATGTTGCGCGTTACGGCTAATCGGCGAACCGTCATTAATCACGCCACGAGCAGCAGCATAGCAGCAGCCGGCTTTGATCACGATCATCCTGCACATCGTCGGGCGATGAAATCGCTTGCCGCAATTCGCCGGGCGATGCGTCGAGAGTAATGCCGTAATGATAATAGCGAAATAATTGAGATATGTCGAAATGCAGGGGAGAGTAAAGCACATTTAATGGCGTGCGGTGCAATTGCCGCTACCGTGCTTCGCAATGTTTCCTGTCCGAGCCTTATCTTTCACCGTCCCAGCCAGCGATATTGCCGTGCTGCACCATCAACTACCGGAAGGGAGCATCAGAAAAAGTAAATCGGAGGAAACAGCGTGATAAAGCGTCATTAAATATCACTATTGCACCTGGTTGCGCCAACTTGGGCCGCGTTGTTTCACGCATGCAATTTCCGTAAACAATATTTTCGAATATTACGTATGCAAATACGTAATGCATAATGATGCATATAATCTTCTTCGATCAGGAAACGATCACGCTTCTTTCTGCCCCTCCTCGTTGCGACAAAAACTAATTATGCGGATCGTATTTTCCTTCCGTGTATTTTTCTCGGATAATAAAGAAAATGTCGAAGAATTGAATTCGAACATTTGCGCGACAAGTGTGACAAATTGCATTTACTGCACGCGAGAGCACTCGATCGTGTCGTTTCGTGTGCCGATCAATTTTCTCGAGTAAAAATCTGCTTCGATACGTTTTACTACCTCGGGGATCGGAAAGTTCCAGATCACTCGAACGACGGGACAAGAAGACCGGTTTACATCGCGATCGGAATCAGGCGAGCCAGACCATCGCCGTCGTCGTCGTCGTTGTCGTCTTCATCGTCTTCGTCGTTGTCCTCGTAAAGGGATTCGGAGAAGAAAAAGGAGAGAAAGAGAGAGAGCTCGTTCCACCGGATGGCGCGAATCACAGTCGTATCGACAACGGTACAAGTGTCCCGCAGAGGCTGCGCTCGTGAAGCAGATGCGTACACGCTATGCAATTGGGTCGCACGGGAGATCCGCGCACCGTTGCCCGAACGACAACGAAAACAAATTCGCGTGTCAAACGCGAGAGCTCGTCGTCCCCCCATCGCCCCATTCCGTCTCTCAAACGCTTGTTTATCGATATGGAAATTAGAACATAATAATACATTACGCGGAAATTGGCGGAAGCCAGAGCTTTGGAATGTATACGGATGTCACGGTCGTTGACTTTAATAAATATCGCGTATCGGAACCCTAAAACGAACGGTATTAATAAAATAAAGAGCGCCAACTATACGCATCAACGAACAATTTCATAAGTTCGACAAATATAAAAAGATATTCCGCTCTATACGGCTTTATATATTCTGTGTTTTGTACACACGTGATACCACTACGTTGATTGCCTTGATAAATGGCGCAGTAAGCACCCTCGTTGGAATATTAAAATCCATCATCATGATCGCGCGATACAAAAGCGAGTATACACGCACTTCACTGACATCGCTTGATTAATATTAATCGTTCTAGATGTATTTGTCACTGCTAACATAAATCGCGTTACTCTCGCAAATTCAACGAGCTATTACGCCAATTGATTAAATGCAGACTTTTTGCAAGAAGGTATACGAGATAAACGCAATAAATTGCATTGGGTAAGAACGTACGTGTCGTGAATCCTACATTTAGCGCGACGAAAGTCGCGCAATAATCTGAATAAATAAAATTTGTGTGTGCTCGTTAACGAGACAGCGAAGAATGCCCTCACGATGTCGGGGGCGAAGAGTACAAAAAACCGAGGAGTCCGTGAAAATAAAGACACCCAATGGTGGGGTATAACACAATGACATTGCACGCCGAATAACAATTGCAGCTCTCAAGAATGAAAAGATTTTGAAGATGCAAATTTTGATGACGCTCTTCCTCTCCTCATTCATCTTCCCACCTTAAGAAACTTTACTTCGATTTACAGTTACCCGCGCGCTGAATACAATCTGTATTATGAATTTTATCGTGACATCAAGTACTAGCACTTGAACGACATGAATGGCGAATGCAGCTTCGTCATATCAAGCGAGACAGTTTGCACGCAAATTAGGAATACGTCAAGGATACAAATTATTCACGTCTCCGTACATACATTGTACATACACGTAGAAAAGCGGAGATAATTGAATATGCGTAATAACGATCCTCGAGCCTCTTACGTTTCTCTTTAGATTTTGTTCAGTTTCGTCTTCTCTCTCGGTGCTCCTTATTTTAAAGAATAAAGTCGATCGCTGAGCAGTAGCTTTTGCTTTCCGAGGCAGTTCGACGATCGCAAGCGACACTAGGACTACGTTATTTCCTTATGCAGGCACGCTACGGCAAACGATCTCGCGACGCGTCGCGCAATTCGACGAGATCGAGAGAAGGCAAAGGAGGCCGAACTCCTGATCGGGAAAAAAGGATAAAAAGAAAAAAAAAAGGCAAGAGGGGAAGAGAACATGAGAAGAATGCGAGGCGATAGCGCACGCAACGCCCATTGAATTCGCGTAGAGTAGCTTCTTTTTATTCCATCGGCGCGACGATAAAGGGATCGGCGCGAGAGGAGGAGAGTCGAACAGCGAGCTCCATTGACGTCGCCCTCTCCTCTCCGAGAACGCGCAGCGCGGTGCGGAGCGGCGAGATAGCAGCTGCGCGATAATACGTAACGCTAATATATATCGGCGAGCGGCGATACGCGCTTATTTCTGCGGTCAATTTATTTATGGGGCCTCCCCCGATACCGGACGGATGACGATATCGGTCAGATATTGCCGATGAAACGAAAGCGAAGTTCCTACGGAAATACACGGGGAAGCGCGAACAATACGGGCGGCTCATTATGTTCACGGGCGTCCCAGACGACGCTCCCAACGAGCAATCAATATCCTGTTTGAACGATAGCTCTCCATAGAGAACCGGATAAAAAATTGATAAAACCGCCGCGCGTTAGCGCAATGTTGAATGACGGTCATCGGCGCTATGATACCGGTATAATATCTCACTGATGCACATTTCAACAGAGTGTAACTGTTTGTATTACCGAGTTACGTACAACAGTGCCAGCGCGGAAAACCAGCTGGATAAAATGAGATAATAATTATACTTCCCAAGCATTCTCTCTTTTTACCGTAATATCTCGTGTGTAATTCGCATTTAGGTTGCTTTCGCGAAGTTAACGGAGATATACAGCGGCGCGTACGACGCTCTTAACATAATCTTATTGTAATCAAGCATATGTCATTCGTAAAGCTTATTGTAATTAGATTTACGTCATACATAACGCTTTGTGCAATCGTTGTGCAACAGAACGATTAATTTCGATCCGCGGCGCAGCGCTCGCGAGTGATCGGTTAACGGCACAAGGCCAGCAGAAAGAGTCTCGCGGGCTCTTTTCGGCTCTCCCCGGGGTCGCGCGAGCTGTCGCTACGAGCGAGCGAACGAACGAGCGAGGCGAGCCGGCGCGGCGATACCACGCGGAGAGAGGCCGTTGGCCCCACGGTCGGCCGTGCAATGGTGCAGTGTGCAACTTCAACTTCTCCGACGCGGAGAGGAGGGAGAGCGCGAACGCACGCACGTATATGCACGCATGTACGTGAGAGTGTGCTCACGCGAGCTCTGCGCGAACGTGTATCGTCCGCCAAGTCATCCGCGTGCGAGGGCACGAGAGCGTAAGAGAGTCTTGAAGTACGGATTGCGTGTGGGTCGCGTCGCGACAAGAGAGAGGTGGGAGGCGCGAAATAAAGAGAGGAAGAGAGACAGGAAACGTGCGTGTGCATCAGTTCGTGTCTGAAGAGTATTTACAAAACCGGGGTTTAAGTTGTCATGACGTTCGAGCGCCGCGAATGCATCGGAGTAAATCGACGTAAATGAATGTGCGCGAATTAAGGAAATATCGGCGAATTTAACCTGTCGCGCCTTCAAACGCGCTCTCGCGTCGGCTCCTTCAACGACAAAGTAGAAAGGGAGATTCGACAAAAGATCAAAGATTTTATGTTTGTCATCTAAAATAAAAAAAGAGAATAACTTTTCGAAAACTATTTTACTGTCTTTGAAAAAAATTAGTTAATTATTTTGTTCCTCTCAATACTGAAAAGCTTCGAATTATCAGCCGTGTTGGCTAACAACATACTATACGATACGACACAATATTACAAATGTGTATTACATTTGTAACACATGATAACTGGTGAACAGATCAATTCGCGTTGTATACCGTAACTAGATATCGAGAGGATTAAAGCTTGAATTAACAAACACGCATGCGAAGCGCATACACGTACGCGTAAACCAGTGATTATATCATCGCGTATTACGGTCCACTCCCAAATCGAATGCACGCACTTTCATACAAACTGCATTGAACAGCGAAGAGAGGTCCATTCGATGCTTTCGGAACAATCCGCTTCCCGATGGAAAGCCGCATTCCACATTCATGAAATATAAAGGAGACAAAACGAGCGAGAGAGCGGTGGTCGCTCGTCCCTCGGTCGAAGAGACGCGCGACCGTGGATGCTGAATATTGGTCGGATTCGAGAAGACGGTGGCGCGGACGCGGGAGCGCGCGGGTCTCGGCGCAGGGAACCGGGGGCGCCCCGGGGCACGGAGAATACGGTCGTCGTCCCTCCGTGTTCCCGGAGAACGAGATGTATGTAAGAAACACATAGCCGCGATGTCCCGACTGTTGTCAATTTCCTACGAGTTGGTCGGTCGGGACCAGCCTGCCAGCGCGCGCGAAGAAAAGCCCCGACGTGCTTTCTATTTATTTATTTCCCGTCTGGCGACAATCTCACCGGGAAATGCCGCTGGGGATTCAAGTACCGAGGCCAGATGGGAACCGCGTCCCGATATCGCTTATTGCTCGTTAGAGCCGCTCGGCGACGTCGCGCGGCTTTCTTCTGGACGCGGAAAAGAAAATCTCGCCGTAGCGCGGTTTGCGATGAGAGAACGCGATTTTTTCTCGTTCCTTAACGGCGACACACGGATACCTGCGAGCCATGTACGTTCTCGCTGCGGGCAAGATACTCGTATCGAAATTTATCTTCCCCAGTCTATAATTAGATGAAATTTTGTCTAGCAAATAACTTTATCTACGTTCACCCTCATTCAAAACTTGATAATTTGTAATATGAATGCGCAGAGATTAAGAACGAACCAAGCATTGTGAATAATTTGAGATAACAGAGATATCGTATCGTCAGTCAGAGACAAAGAAAAAAGAAGCTAACGCGTGTTCACAATCGTCGTTGCCTCCAGCAAACTCGTGTCAAAACTCGTGAATAAAATTAAATTATGCGCTGCGCGCGCTGTTCGCAGCACATAATTTGCCGAAGATGACGATAATCAAACTCGCGGCTATTGTACTCGACAAATTAATGCGTCAGGAACGAACGGGGGGGGGGGGGTCTCGTCTCGGCGAGTCCAGCCCGGTATACCGCCGTACCGGACCGATGATGATACAGTGATGATGCACGCGATAACCCAGAGATCGGCCGAGAAAGCGTGTCGAATCCGGACTTCACGCCTCTCGATCGCGCTAACGTCCACGATTTTTCTCGGGGGTTATTTATCACGGCTGTTCATCGGCGACGAGGGGGGGCCATGTCAGAAGTCGGGCTTCTTCCCACGGATAAAGAACCGCGTCTGCTCGCGCGAAAAACTCGTCTGGTGTCCGCCCGCCCTACATTGCCTTTCTTGCCCGTCCTGCCCTTCTCACGCGCACGCGGGTTTCGGGTCTATCGGTGAAATTTATTCGGCGGGCCCGGCGCACACGATGTCACATATGTTGGCTCGATGTTCAGACGGCAACCGTCTTCGTCGCTCTTCGTACGCCGCATCGTGCGAAAACGCGAATGCACGCCACGAAGATACGCCGTGCATCGATCGAACTGACACAATGTTGCTTCATCGAGGCTGCCGCGAATACCTTGACATCATTCATAATCAAAGAATTGTTTTTTTATTTGTCGAGAGAAACAAACGCTTTAAAAATCACTATAATCCCTCATTGAAATGCGAAAGACAGCGACTGGTATTTGTGTTAATCTCGATTGCGAGAGCTTGCGACCGAATTTTGCGCCCGACGCGAAAGAGCCGCGCGGAATGCGCGGGGAGAGCCCGCGAGCATCCGGTACCCCGTCTAGATAATACCGATCCGAGGGCGTATCTGTCTGTCGCCCACGAAAAATCCACGAAACGTGCAATCGCATAATACAGAAAATCCCGAGTAGGCGGCGGCGGCCTCCGACGACTGTGTGCCAAACAAGAAAGTAATGCCGGAGTTGCTGCGCCCGATGCTCGAGAGGTTTATAGCGGCATTATTAGTACGACGACACTCGGCGCGCGAGGCTCTGGCACGATGCTTCATAAATATAAATTTGAATGCATAATCGATGAAAGCGAGCGTCTACCGAGCGATGGCAGCTGCATGATAAATGAACGCGTTGGAGTCATCATCATCATCGTTGACATCGATCGGGAGAGGAATACGCGATACTTTAAAATCGAAAAAAAAATACCGTCACAGCGAAAGTCTAGCTATTCAACTTGTGCGAGACTTCGAATTGCATAGGTACGTAATCCGCAAACATTCGAATATTTTTTGAAATATTTATGGGTTATTTTGGACGGATTTTGTGCTCGTTAACGGAAAATAGGGATGGTCTCGTAAAATCGGCGGTATAATTCCATTAAAATAACTATTTTCTTCCGATTCGCGCGTCGACAATATTCATCGTCGCGTTCATTTTTCCCTGGCGGAAACAAACAAATGATAATCCCCGAACAGCGGGATATGTCAAATTGGATTTTCCGTTTCAATTAAATAAAATAGCATAGAGCGGCGGCAAGAGATATTGTCATTAATTCCAAACGATTCGGCCAAGGCCATATGCGTGCAATGACTGCTCACGATGCATATCGCTGCACGTAGCACTGCATATAATATCGCGATTCAAGTTTAGCTACCGCATCCTCCGCGCGTACCATTGGCGAACTCGTTCGCCGCTTATCGCACGTCCCACTTCCCGTCAGAAATTCATTTATCTAGAAATTATTTTAGTCGGCATTACGCCCACATCCTCGGCCAAGTTATTTATTGCTGTAAGCAGTGAAGTGACTGATGTTGAATTACTAATGGAAACATCTAATCGATTATATGTAACTACATGTAATTAATTCTTAAAAACCTTGGAAATTCTATCACGTTTCTTAAATAAATCTAAATAAAGAAAGTATTTATGAATAACTTTAAAACATCAACATCGTGTACATAATTTTATGCGCAATCTCGCAATTTGATTATTAACGCTAAACAATAGTGCTGTCATAAAAATGAAAGACGCCTCTCATTTTGATAGCACTTTCACAACTACCTTTTGTAATTTTTCAACTTTGTAATGTGAAAGATAATATTGTGTATAAGCGATAATCGACAACTTCAAAATTGGTTAATGTCGATGCATCGAACTGTATGATCAAATAAACGTGACAAAATCCCGCGTTTTCTCATCCGTATTCGTCTTCTATGGGAAGCTTTCCTGCCTGTCTGACGAGTGGCTGTTTCATGGGAAATTCTTGGCTTCACTCCATGCTAGGAGGCTCTTCGTCCTGCACCGGCTGCACGGGCACGTGGGTCCCATATGCCTGTTCAATTTCCGTAAACGTCTTGTCTTTAGTCTCCACCATGAAGAAGATCACAAATAACGTGCCCAGGGCACACATCAGGGCAAAGAAGGAAAACACCACGGCATTATCTAGCACTCCAATGGCGCTTGGAAAGGTTATCGTAACCGTAAATGCCAGTAGCCAGTTAAAGAAAGCCGCGCTAGACGACGCTGCACCCTTCAAGCGTGTAGGGAAAATCTCGCCCATGTAGGCCCACGGAATTGGACCTAGCAAATCGAACGTTCGATAAGACTCTTTGCTAACAATCAACTTTAGCGTGTTTGTCATCGAAAACAATTTCACTCGTACTGTATGGACACGTTTATCGCAAACAAGGAACGAATCTAATGTATAGATCTCTTCGAAAAAGATTTTGATAATATAAATTATATAATCTAAGCTACGAAAGGAAAGTTAACTTTGAAAAAAGCTGCAATAACAAACATATGTTTCTTCTTCGTGAGAAGCAGGATACAGCGTGTTTTCCGATAGCTCGATCAATAGAAGTGCATCGTCGAACTGAATTCACTCATCGCGCATCATTATTACTAACCAGCTCCGAGGCAGAAGGCGAGTATGTAGACGCACACCGATGTGAGTGGCAGCCAGTGCATTCGATCTGCCAGCTCCGGCTGATAGCTCTTCAGGATGAAGAAACCCGCCAAGGCCGACAAGCAGGCGCACATCGTCGACATGGAGATCGCCATGAGCAGCTTGCGCCCCAGCTGCGAATGTTTCGATCGCATCCGTAATGCCAGCCGGCCGTTAGATAAATTATAGATCGCGAAATCTGTGGAGCATGATTCGACATCACAATAAACATAACAAAGTATAACCTGGTCGATCAACAGTGCCGCCGCCACGCAAGCTACCACCTGGACGACACCGAAAATGACCAACTCCAGCTGCGACTCCATACCGACGCCGGTCGACTCGAGGATCGTCAAACCGTAGAATATTATGGCGTTAATGCCGCTGAATTGCTGGGTAAACATTAGACCGTAGGCCACGGCCAGAGTCTTTAACACAGGCTTGCTCGTGAAGGCCGTGATACTCGGTCTTCGAAACTTGCTTCTCTCCACTTGTTCCTGTTTCCTCCCACATTTACAGATACATAAATTAATAAAACCGGCGCGCGAAAGTAATTATTATGCATTTATATCGATTCTGTCATTAACAAAATTGAATAAAGCCATTTCTTGTAAAAAAAAAAATCAGTTAACAGTTAAAAGAATTTCTCGGTCCCATTCGGATCTATTATCTATACTCAAATTCCACATTCATTATTGTCTTTAAATACCAAACTGTTTCGTGACTTTTCATTTTTGCGTATTTCAAAAGATTATCAAGAATCATGAATAAATCTTGTATATGCATGTTTAGTTGCCAAAATTTAAAAAATTTGTGAATTAACCGACGAGGTTGTAACGACGCAATCGCGATGCTTAACCAACCTTGAACGCGCTCATCTCCGGCTCGATATCGAAATCAGGGCCGCGAAAGAATCGCATGGACTTTCGCGCGTCTTCTTCCTTATCTTTGGTCAAGTAGAACAACGGGCTCTCCGGCACGAAGGCCATCGTCACGCCGAACACGATCGGCGCGATGATACAGAGGCTGGATATCGCGACCACGTCTCGCGTGAAACCGGTGCAGTATACGTATAGTATACCGATCACGAGCATCAACTGGAAGAAAACGCCTGTCGTCCCTGTTACGAAAAAGGAAGAACCGCATAATGAAGTTGCTACTTCTTCTTAGCTTCTCCTCGCTCGGCTATAAACGACGGTAAATCGCGCGCGCGCGCATTAGCGATGCAAGGAGAACGAGCTCGTGTGCTGAACGATGATAGGCACTAATAACATCGCTCCGCAAGCCGTCTTATTCTGTGTTCCGATTATTCATATTACACCACGCGTCATTATTACGCATTGAATCATCCGCATTCGAAATTGTTTTTATCTCGCGCCAAAGCGTATCGCTTTCATATGGATCTCTTTAAATAACAAATGCCTACACACCCCAATTTTACTCCTATACAAATACCATTTCGGTAGCCATTTTTTAAATAGGTAATACAATGACAATGTGCCATATCACAAAATCATACGTTACCGATCTTTTTTTCAGATATACATATATACCGTAAATAAATAATCCATTCCGTAAATTATGCGGAAATTTAGGATTAATTGCACAAAGAGGCGATATACCTCTGATGTGCTTCTCGGAGATCTCTGCGGAGTACATGGGCGCCAGGACGCAGCACATGCCGCCACAGGCGCCGGTCACGAGCCTGCCGATCACGTAGAATGGTACAACCGTGCCGGCGCAGATGAGTAGAATCCAGCCACTGATTAAGACCGGCACCAGGACCATCATTGTCCACTTCCGGCCGATCCTATCGACCAGCAAGGGCACGACGAGAGTGCCTAGCGCCGCGCCTATCGGGAGCACCGACGCAATCACGTTTATCGCGAAGTCGTCTAACTGGCTCCTCAGTATTTCGACGGACGGCGCGCTCCAACCGAGACCGCATCCCAACGAGAATCCACCCATGCAAGCTGCGCGAAAGAAGGAAAGGAGTTCGTTGACCGCAAACACACGACCACCAGGGATTTACGTTACACGTATGGCGATTTGTTCGCCCCGGCGCGTCCGTAACGACGGCCATTCTTTAAGCCTTGAAACGGCTCCTTCCGCCCCCTTGCCCTTTGTCCCATATTTTTTTTCTCACCGGATGTTCATTATGGCGCTACGTATTTAATAATTCCGACATGTTCAGCGATGTGCCCTCCGCGTTTCTCCCAGCCGTTCGTCGTTACCGTCATTGTCGTCGCGACGGTGCGATTGCTCACAGTCATTAACCCTTTGACTCTCGACATCATGCACATCGTTTGATGCACCGCAATTTAGCACGCAAACACGATGTCGCACGAATATTACCAAGTTTCGAGGTTTTAAAGGTTATCCCGGACAATTTACCAGCTCTCCCCTGAAATCGACTATCTTACGCAAAGGGGGAAACCTGCGGCAGAGGCTGCGTATTGAGGGATTCTCCTGTGAAACAGTTTGACGGCGGAACTCCGTTCGTTCTCCGTCATTCTTATTTGGGATCGATCGGGACGGTTAAACGATGATTTTCGGCACGCCACTGAGAAACGACTGCTCTCTCCTTTGCCTCACTTCGTTAGTGATGTTCATTCTTTTTTAATCTTCCCGCTATATTCGTTCATATATTAATAAAAAAATTCAATATTCCATTATTACATAACGGTGATTTTGAAACAAAGTAATACACAATAATGTCGGGTCAAATCGAGTGTACGTTAAGCGTGAAAATTTTCTAACGTATTACCACGAGACAATGAAACAATTTTTAAGCATACAACTTAGAAACTATCGCGCAGCTCGAGCTCTCTTAATCCCCTATATTCATTTCTAATGATCGAGTCACGCATGCAGTGCTTCATTATCCCAACGTTGCAGTTAGACGCATTGCACAATGGAAAGCATGAGGAATGGAAAATCGGTTAATCGTAAAACCAGTCATAAGGCGCTCGCGACCCAGTATGCGCCGGGAAGCCTTGTCCATTCTCTCCATTTTTATCTATCCCCGCGTTCCGTACAAATTCTATTCAAGCGCTATTTCGAGGTGCTTATATGGTCGTTTTATAAGATTGCTGCGTGGATTACTCTGAATTGGCGTCATAAATCGCGTGATTGCCAAATGATCATGCACATGACGAAACTTTTGCTTCTGAGCAATACGAGACATGCATAAAAGTGCAGTCGTACTCTCTCTCACATTCCTACATGGCATCAGTGTTATCACAAAAATAGACCAACATTTCTCTCGAAAATGATTATATATATAGAACCAGCTTCCTATTCGAACGTTGATTTCGGACATTCAATATACGTTGCCCAGAAATCCCTTTGAACTAGAGCTTAAGTAAATAATTGTCCTTGTGTTCCGCGAATGCAAAACAAATGCTAATGGCAAAACAACATAATGGACACGCTAATTACGGCACTATGTTCTCACTGATTCACAAGCAAGTGTCAGATGATCCTAAACTACCAAAGCATACGATCGACGAAGCTGATGTATTTTCGTGCTCCAATAAACTCGACGGCTCTCTCTCTCTCGCACACCATACAGAGCGACGGAGGTAATAGGGATAACGTCCCTTCCTTACGCCCGGTTACTTCGGCTAACGACATTCAAATTCCATTAAGGCGCCGCGCCGCGATGTGCGCGCTTGACAACTTTCGGATTGCAGATCGACTCTTCGAAGCGAAGGATTCCTTCTTCGGCTGGATAAAACGGTCGATAAGAACAAGAGAGAAAACAAGACTATTTGTCACGACGGCACACGACGATTGCGTGATGACAATCATCGATAGTTATATCTCATACTTGGTTTAAAAACAGTCCTGCACAGATAGATTGAGATTTAATGAATGCCACGAATGTTGTCGTAACATATCAAATACGCAATTCCGACACGTAACGTAATTAAAGCCGCGGCAACGTCCATTTACCAGATATTTGATTAACACGTTCAATGCCGTGACGGTCATCGATAACTGGCACTGCAATATTGATGTGTTTCGTTCATATATGTAATGCATCGCACCAAATTATACATACGCGTCAATAGAAAACAGATTAAACAAGATAGGGAGTATATTTGCGAGAAGACAACATTTGCTTATCGCACGATTTAATGCGTAATCCATCAATTAAAGTTTTGCAAACGTGGTCAAAATCCGTACGCTCGATTTGTTGTTGAAATCAAATGAAGATAGAGTTTCGAAGCCTTCGATATTGTTTCGCGTAATGCATCGTGCGATTGCGTAAGAGAATACGTCAATGCTATTCTATTTATAATAGCAAAAACTTCTAACTTGCATATAGATATCGATCTCACAGCAGGAAAAAAAACTCTTTTCATGCAAAATTATATTTGCAGTAAATTGAAGGTTACATGTTATTCTTGTAAACTCGTCAATTACAACAATCATTTACATATGTCTTCAATTAATAAAATTACCGTGCATCAATAGGTATACTATATAATCAACATTGTTGCGTTCAGCGATTGTTTGATAAATGACTACATTTTGAGTGGAGACGGTTGGTAAATACATTACATAATGTCTTAATTCTCAAATTAGATGTTTCTCCAGATTATAATATATCATGACGTAATTTGCTTCTACGATTTTTGCTCAATTCGTATGAAAATTAGTGAATCGAATCTGATCAAATAATCCTACTCGTTCTTGGAGACGACGACCGACGAAGAGAATGTCCAATAAAACCGATATAACGATAGAAGAGAATACCGTGTATGTATGAATCTTGATCGGCTGGCTCGTACAACGAAAGTATCATAACGCAAGAAAGAAAAAAAGGCACAATGTCTCCAAATGGAATTTCCCCTAACGTGAAACGATAAGGGTCGTCGCAATATGTGCCTGGAGAAAAATTCCCCGTAACTCGAGAGCATATTGTTCCCCCGACGTATGAAGAATTCACCCCGTTACTGCCCGCCGCCCTCGTGAATTTATCTATAATAGAGCGATAGTCATTCAAAAACCCATGAAGTCACTCTTCTTACTGCTTTCCAAGCATCTAAAGGACAGAGCGAACCTCCTACTTAAGGAGAACTTAAGAAGAATGTTTTCATAAATAGTCATGTACCGCCTGAACAGTCTTACTCAGAATACATTCAGATTATCCTGAAATAACCTGCATTAAATCACTGCGTGTCGATGAATTTTAATGGGATTAACAAATAAAAAATAATGAGTCATAATAATGAGCCGCCGCGCTATAACTGGCCAGTCGAGTTGGCCTTCACGAATGCAACAGTCGCAATCGCGCGTCGCCAATGATTAAAATTCTTCAAATCGCGCGAGACGATGCAATAATTATTTCGCGTGAACGATGCAATAATTATCTTCCGGCATCGCGTGCCGAGCTGCTTTTTGCCGAGCGCGAGAAAAGGCTGACTCTCGAGCACACTGTGTTCACCGGCAGAGTCCCGGGTCCTCTTCTCTCACCGTGAGAAAAGCTCATTTGCATATAAATATAAGTAAAAAGTGCATTTGCATTTAAATGTGCGACGTGGGGCCGCTCTCGGCGGCGACTTCGACGTCGTACTCTCGATCGAAAATTAACGGCGGATAGACCGCATAGATAATGACACACGAGGTTTAATAAAGGTCTTGAGGAGTGAAAATGAATGACTATCAGTTCCCCGAGACAATTACTTCTCATTACTTCATTAATCGAAAGTTATGCCAATACCACGAAGGAGAAATACCGTTTTATTATTATTCGCATATATCCTCATCCCGTTTACAAGTTTAAATTTAAAAGATCATATTATCATATATCTTCGTACGTAGAGAAAATGCAATGTTTAGAAGCAATCATAATTGCATCGCGCCGATTGAATAGATTGTCGTCGAATATATACCTACCATATAGCTAATATCAAACTGAAAATATTATCAATAATTGTTTAAAATCAAATCCAGATCGAGCAAGTGAGAACGACAAAACCAGAACAAATAACTTGCTTCAATGCATGCAAGTGACATCGCCAATACAACATCATCCGCACTTATTGAAGCAAATTGTTCATTCGTTCGTTTAATATCTATTTAATTTAATTATTTATTTCATTATCCATTTAATTGGTTATATTTATTTGTTTATTCGCATTCAGAAAATAATGTATTTACACTCGCTTACTCGATCTGGGTCCAGCTTAAAATTCAACGATTGCAGATAATTATAGTCCGAATTTCTCTTTCGAGAGACGCAAGGAATTATATATCAGTCGCGGCAGGTTGCGAATAGAACGAGCACGTGTCGTTCGGTGTTAACCGCGAAGTCGGTCGGCGAGTTCTTGAAAGCGGATTTCCCTGCGAGCTACTGCCGCTCGCGTCCAGCCGCATGAGGAAAGAAGAGAACAGGTCGGCAACTGCTGCGGTACCATGCAGTTGCACGAATCGAGAAGCCGTAAGACGAGAAACGTTTAACCGCAAGTTGTAGGATATACAATGTTCCGCCGGCGCGAGAAGCGTGATAACGTTTCAATTAGTTGCGAATGCAATTCCACAGCACTCTGCCAAGATGCTGCCAAGTACCCAAAGTCGTGACCTAGAAGATCTCGATGACCCGGCTTAAATCGAGTTACGTTCGGCCGTGAGTAATTAGTCCGGCAAATTAGCGGTCAGCACTTATTCTAATTCTCGTCAGTAAACAAAAGTTATGAAACTACTTGCGGCGTAAATTAAATTCACAAATTATCGCTGGTAAAAAAAATAGCGCGAAATATCAGTTTATAAATAACTGCGTTCTCACTTCCGGGCAAAAATCCGATACACGAGCATGAGGCATCCCGACAGAATCGATTATCGCGTTACCTCAAGCCAAAACTTGGAAACACGCGGCGATCCGCGTATTCGATTATCCGTAGCACCAACCCCATCACGAGAGTCGAGAATAATAATTAAATAATCGCGCGTATACGCGTTAATGAGATCTCTAGAAAGAAACGAGCGCATTTAATTCTCAAGATCTCTCTCATTCTCCAGTTTCTAGCGAGCGTATGCGACTTCTAAACAACTTATATAAGCGGCCGACTCGCTTAGCTACCTTGAAGTCGGTCGTTGCCGCTGACTCCCGCAACAACATCGACGTATAAGTCGAAGGTTTGCAACTCGCGACTGCCAATCGTAGCGCGCGACGTTTGCGACACGCGAGCGCAAATTAAGAGCTGGAATTATTTGCCGAATTAAATTCCGTTCAATAAAACGTCGATTTTTTTTTCTTTTTCGACAACCGGCCCGCCCCGTTCTCTCCTCCGCCCGTCTTACATTCGGGAATATAATTTTATGCATTTAAACACGTCGCGTACAATCGAAACATGTTTTTGCGTCAGTGGAAACGAGTCGAACTTGCTCGATACGCCGAGATCTTGATATTAAAGTTTTCGATCGGCATTCCGATGTTGGCCGGTACCGCGACTCGCCGTGATTACTGAACCAGCACTTGAACGCGAATTAAAATCTTAAATTGTTGTGACGTTAAAATCGCTATAGCCCGTTTGGTTCGCAATTTATTTCCTTAGTGGATGTGAGTGTGAACGACCGAGATGCGAAAATGTCAAGGAACTTACTAAAGAACGTACTTAGCATATGTACTTACATTCCGCTCGCACTGCTCATATAAGTATTCTACTAGTTGCATAAGCAAAGACGTTTCCTTACCTGCAAATAAGAGAAAGAAAAATATTAGCGATAAAAGTAATGGAAAGAGCAGAGGAGCTTATCGTTCGGATAAATGCATATATGCTCATTATAGAATTTAATTTACAGATTCATATATTATATGTATATATAACGCATTAATTGTTACACATTAATTATATCATATGTATATTGGATAAATAAATAATTGTCTTTTTAGAAATAAATGTCACGAATTGTGAACATTATTTGTAGTGAACATTAATTGTAGTGAAGTTTATAAATAGCAGTAAATTGTGGTAAATTGTAGTAAATTCTAAGAGACTTTAAATGATTGCAAATTTTATACATGTTCCATTTATATCACTTACGTTCGCTAAATATACGACGAAAAGAAACGCGGCTATACCTAATATCTTTGATATTCATAATCACGAAGTAACACATTCCGAGCTAAGTTCATCCGGATTGCAAATATTTTCTCTATATGGAAGAGCATCTGGTTCGCGTTACTTTGATGGCTCAGTCGTTTCAACTCAGCGATCATAAGACCAACGGTGTGTTTCGAAGGTTGTATTTATAAATCAAAATGTTATATCTGCAACAAAATATTTATCGCAGAAAGAAACAAAATCGTAAGATATTTTGTACAGCGAGTGCATAATTCTTACTATTGTTGTTTTATCATTCACGAAAGAAATATTCATTATTAAGTATAATACGTGACAGAGGTAGAGAAAATAGATTTTATTAAATCAGAAAACGCGGATACTTTACAGAACGTATTAAGGCTGCGGTCCACTTGATGCTACAAATGCTTCGAAGCATTCCTCTTCTCTTTTCTTTCAATAAAGAAAGGAGAAGAACGCTGCAAAGCATTTGTAGCGTCAAGTTGGACCGCAGCCTTAAATATTATATTCTTAGAAAAAGATTCGCCATAGGTATGTTACTCCGAGATTCATAATAAAAAAATTGTTTGATCCCGAAGGAATCTCTAAAATAAAAAAAATATATCTTTTGTAAGAATAATCTCTCTGCGATCTATTCGAGCTCGCGGCGTAAATCTAGATAGAGCTTAAAAAAAAAAAAAAAAAAAACGCCGAACTGAAAGGTACTAAGTCGCTTTCGCGAATTGTCAAAGGGTGTTCGGACGTATTGATCGATCGATCATTCAAATCTCCCCCTTTTTTTCGAGCTCCGTTGTACCAGGTAGAACGATCCTGTTTGATATCCCTTATAACACCTGTCCCCGTTAGGGATCTGCCCTTCTTTAAAAAAAAAAAAGAAAGAAAAAGCGTTGTGACTGACTCGCAGCCGTCCGTTCCTCGAACAACGAATAGAGTAACCTTTAATTACCGTGCTCCGATCACAACATGGGGCACCGGTTTTTTTCCATAAACCTTTGGGCATAGAGAATTATTTACCACCTTTTACCTTCGTAATCGTTACATCACCTCGTTACGACTATCACGAAAGCACGAACAGGCTTGGTCACGTCATAGCGCTAATTGCAATTAACTAGATTATTTCCTATTCGTGTTAGTCATTTTAAATATTCTGTGATAAGTTAAAAAGGAATAATATTTATAAATAACATTATAATGTGTAAATACGCATAACCGTTATAAATTAGTATTTCTCAGAGCAGTTAATGTAAAATTTTTAATAAAATCTTAAATGCTGCAACTGTCATGTTTTACTAACATCCGTCAAACATCAGGTATATTAAATATGTTCTCTATTTCTTATTTTTTCGAATATATAACTTCGATTTAATATTGTTATTTAATATATAAAATTGATAAAATTTGTTATATAAAATTAATATTTGTACTTTTTACTTTCTATCGTCAAATAAAATATAATGAAGGCGATATCGTTTAATAATGTTACTATAAAATTGTTGAAAACTAGCAAAATTTTATTTTATTCCTGCAAATTTCTCAAAAATAAAACGAAGAATGTTTCAACATTGCAATTCCCCGATATTCAAAAACCCGATCGCCATAGAATATTTCAAGGGATACGTTTTTCTCGCTTCAAAGGCAGGGGATGAACGAATATTAAATAATCCAAAGGCGACTCGTGAAAGCCATTAGATCCATTTTAAGGCGATTTAGTGATCTTCGTCGTACAAAAAAACGGCAGGAAATCAGGAAAGCCAGGAGCGACATGGAAAATCATCCCCGCGTAATCCGTCAGAAAGGCGCGGAAGCGGAGCAAGAAATCTCGTTTCCGGTAGCTCGAGTATTTTTTTATCCTTTGTTCTGTGCTTTAGAGCGAACGCGACGAGGATGCCGGAAGTACCGAGTGCAGATTTTCGACACAAGCGCCCCAAGGTGCGGAAATGGAGAGCGCAGAGGGGCGGCATAAAAGAAGGAAAACGAGAATAGCGGAAGAGAAGAAAACGAAGATGCCTCGTGAGACAGCTGTCGGAGTATTTCGCGAGTTTGGCTTCCAGGCATGAAAAAGAGAATAAAAGAAAGATCGTGCGCATCGAAATTTTTTTCAGATATCTTACCTTTCTTCCCTAAATTTATATAAATACAATTATAATTTATTAAATATTAAATTCATTTATTTAATTTATCTCATTTTCTTCTAGTCCTTAATTAATCCATCCATTATTAATTGAAATAAATATCTCAATGCCTTTTAACATAATAGTCTTTCTAAAGTTTTTGTAAATAATAAAAATATATATATGCAGCATTTTTATAACTTGGAAAATTTCATGTGTAATTTAAAGAAGAAAATTAGCCTTATTTTTCCGTCATCCGAGATATGTCGACAGGTATGATGTGTACATGTGTTGGCAAATCCGTTTCCTCGTCTTGCCACCCTTACTCTCCATTTTTACTTCCATCTACGTTGTCTCCCCTTATCTTTCCCGTTCGATCACTCTGCGTTGACTCTCGAGTTTCCATCCTCGCGTGCCACAAGGTACATTAGTGATCCTTCGATCGTCCAGGGACCACGCTGCTTTCCCCGTGCCTTTCCAATTTCACGAAACGAAGGGACTCGCTCGATGTACAGGAGAAGCATTTCCCGCGTCCCACTAGGAACTCGTTTCGAATTACTTTTCGAAAGAGGGGAGGAGAAAGGCGACACACTCGAGGGTTCTGGACCGAAGGAAAAGAAACGAGGGTATCCTCTTCTTCTCGAATTTTGCATAGTCCCGTTTTCTCGTCATAAAGTTTCATAAAAAGCTGTCGCCACCGATTTAAAAACGGTACATTATCGACGCATAGACTTTCACGCAACTCAAAATCACGCGTTAAAGGTATCTACTCGACGTGTCGAGGACCACTAGATTATTCTCCTGTCAAGAGCAAGGAATATTTATCTCTATCAATAGCTTATTTATAATAAGATACTGAATCTGCTAGCTGTCAAGTTCAACGGAGAACATTTTTTTTTCTTGTCAACGATACAAAATATGTTATTTAATAAGTTTCAAAGAAAGATTTGGTTATCATCATTATCAACTAAAAATATCTTCATATATATTAGCTCACCAAACTATCAAACCTATTCTGCTATTGCTAACGTAAGCGCGCTATTAATTATAAAAATGTACGAAAAAATGTTTTAAATGTCAATCAATTGATAATAATTTATTATAAATCTGCATAGTATCTTACGACACGGGTATAATGTATAAGGCTCTTTTCCATTAATAATTATTTTGCAATGATAAGAGAGGTCTTTAATAAAGTTCCGTTCAAAGTATAAGGTGACACTGCTCTGTCTCGAAAATGAATTAACCGTACCTACACGCATATCTGAAATAATCAGTGACGTTACCGGAATAGCTTTGTTCGTTGGGACTCAAATCGGCAAAACAACAGGAGCATTTGGAGAACAAAGAGCATGGCACGGATAAGGGAGTTAGAGAAGGGACGACGACCGTCGGGGAAGTTTCACAGTTCCCAAAGTGAATGGAGAGAAGCGAGAGTTCTCTTTCAATCGTGTCTCTGATCGGTTTCGGGTCCTCTCCGTCGTTCCTGTTGCCGATGCGAGTCCACTCTTCGTCTCAGCACAGACGACTCTCGAGAAAACTTTGCTATTAATCGAATACTTGTTCGTCTCTCTTTCATCTATCTCGCATTCTATCACCCGTTACGATAGGTTGTACGAAAGTGAGATTAGTGTCTAAAGATAAGGTTTACTTTAAGGAAAAAATACGCATGCTTAGAAAATAGCGTAATGTTTTACGCATTACGAACTCTGTATAATAAATAAGTTACTTATCGCAAACAGCAAAATAACTATGGAGAAAAATTATTAGAAAATTATAAATCATCTTGCTACCAATTCTGATAACATTTTTTTCCTGATTAATATTTTTATGTAATATGGGCGTTATATAATTTGAGTTGTTGTCATAAAAATCGAACGCTTATCGAACGCGACATGTGCTATCTTACACAACACGTAAAGATTGATTAAATAACGAAAGGCGAGTAATTTTCGAATAACGCTTGTGATTCGTTCATTTTGAGAAATGCGTCAACTTCCTCCTTCGTTTAAGTCGCCGGAGGGGCGGCGATTGTGCCAGAAGAAGAGAGATATAGCCATCGATACCACACACCACTTTCATTCCTCGAGGACAAAGGGACGTCCCGTGAAGGGAGGATTATGACCAATGAAATACCGCATTAAGGGTCCCCGGTACAGTCCCGGTCCTAGAAACAGGCGCACCTGCCACTCGTCCATCCTCAGTCCGAGACTCTTTCGGCCTCCTGAACGCCCGGGCGGAATGGGATTGTTTCTCTCGTACTCTTATTTCGCCCATTCTCCTCACCCCGCGACGCGCATTGGTCACGAATTTCATCTCTCGGGAGAGTAGACAAGCGTATCCGATAGCCGCTTATTGGATTTAGCAAGAAAGTAGTAGTATTTCCCTTTGCTGCACGATGACGTGGAGGGGTAGATTCTTCGTTAAGGAGATTACCAGGATGGATAGCGGCGGAACCGTTCGATGGACGTTAATGTGCATTAGAGATGTATGTACATCAAATTAAATGCACAATTTAATTAAGTAATATCAAATGCGAAAGAGCGAGGGTCTCAGTCGGAATAATTCAACGCCGCGAGATCAAAGCGATTAAAAATCTCCATTGGAAAAGGGGAATATGTGTGTAAAATGCACACACATACGCGCACTTTACTGTTATAAATTAAAATTTTTCATTTAATTTCTTTAGTAACGCACAAATGTGTAAGCTACCACAGTATATACTGTGAAAACGGTAGGTATGAACAGATATTAATTGTTTTATTTTTCGTTATTCGTTTTTCTATTCGCGTTATTATTTCAATTCAATTTTCCATCTCCAATGCACGGTTATTTTACGGACTTTTAAAAATCTTATATAAGTTTACATATCGGTTATGTTATAGTTTTAGAAGACAACTACTGCCTTTGTTCCTGCGGCACGTGTCCCATTGTCGTCGAAAGGACCAATGGACCAGCTGCGTCCCCAAAATACTAGGGTAGTAAAATACTGCACCCAGAGTTGAAATACGTTAATAACACGAAGAAGCGAACAGACTGTAGCACAAAATTATTACGGCTTGTAATATTTTTTTCAACAGGTTAACACGATCACCGTAATCGGATGTTTGTGTTATCTGTTTAAAAACAATAGAATCAATAATTGCAACAAAAGTTATTGGAATTTTCGGAAAACAATAAGAAAGAAATAATTACAATATCAGCTAGTATAAAAACAAAAACACAATAAATAATAAAGTGCAGATGCAGCGCAAGCAAATAAAATTAAAATTAAAATTAATTTTCAAGGAATAAAAGAAATTTACCCATTTTTAATTCATTTAAATTTCTATTCTTGCTAATATATAAGAAACTGATACTAGTGAACATACTTAAATCTATAAATAGATTTGCATAAAAAAGACCATAACTCATTTGGTCTATATCTCATATCTCCCGGTTATCATTTAGTATTTATAATCATACTGCAGCAAAAAGTAGCGCAGTATCTTGTAACAGCACTCGCAATAGAAAATCCAAGTTTATTTGTGTTCACAACTGCTGTAAATTTCTAAAGTCATAAAGAATAAAATGACATAAATGCGTACGGGTGTACGTGTAACAGATTAACTAAATGTAGAAACGCCAAAACAAGCGTGTTTTATAACCGTCATTGAACAAACAGCAAACGATATGCGTGACACGTGCGGAACAATATCGGCTTTCGAGGAAAGAAAATACATTACATAACAGCTCCACATTTTTCGTCAGAGATAACATATCAGAAATCGAGGATAAATATACTAATGAATTTATTTAAATCGCAAACATATGGGTGTAATTAAAACATGTTATGGCGATTATATCTTATTCTGAATTATAAATAAAACTCTCATCGTTAATGACACAATAAACCTTATTTAAATCACAAATAAATGTGCAAAATAAAAGGTCATCGTGACTATATCTCATCCGGTTATTTGAATGGAAAAATACTTGCAAACAACATATGTTTAGAAGTATAAGTGTGCTTCAGCGAAAAAAATAGTGATATACTATCATAACGATATTCAAAACAGAAAACATTAAATTTTTGTGTCGTTTTGCAATCGTTGCGATTATTGAGTCTCTACACAGACGCAAGAAATAGAATATATATTACGAATTAAATTCTTATTTCTGTCGTAAAATCGCGATATTATTAAAATGACTAAATCACTCGTTCAATGTCATCTCTGTAATAAAACTATTAACAAAAAAATCTCGAATTACATTTTTCGCTTTTCGTAATAACTAATATCTGTTCCACGTCAAAATGACGTAGAAACGAAGAAAATAGGAAAGGAATAGTAACAAAATAATAATAATAAAATACTGCTAAGTGATTTTTGACACACTTCATCGTTTGTAACAACTGAAGTAGAAGTTGAAATGAAATAAATGCAACTTTGCAAGTACTCAAGATGTTACGTAACAATTCATATTTTCTATTTATTCACGATTTATATTCTCGCGTGTATATGTATATATATATATATATATATATATATATATATATATATATAGGTATATACTAGTATTCCCAAAAATATCTAATATACGTATAATCACCACGATAACAATAAAGGTGATTTTAAGAGATCACAGCTAGCTGTTCGGTTATTCCCAAGATAATAATTTCGCGCGTTCGTCCAACTTAACGATCCTAAGAAGTTCCAAAACTGTCACTCGGGTATATCGTGTCCATTAAAGTTCGCCCTTTACCGCATTTAGCGGGTACTATAACCGCCGTCACCCTACGAACGTCGAGGGGTAAAATCAGCGCGGCAGGGATAAAATCATGTGCTGACGTATTCGCTCGCGTTATACCGACGTGACTCGCACACACTTGAGAAATTGTCTGAAAGCTCACGTCGCACGCTCCTCAAACGAGAAAATCCGGCTCTTCTAGAATCCCTTTGAACCTGTCGATCTTAGCCATGGGGTGGGAGCGAGCATGCGAACGAGCGAGCAACGAAGCTTCCTATTCTCGCACCCTCGTCGTACCTCCTCGACACGTCGACGATTGCCAGTGCTCTGGGTCTTCCGCTGCTCCCCCCCCCTCTTTCTCTCTTTCTCTCTTCTTTCACGACAAAACCCATGAAATCGCGTCACATTCGTACGCAATCAAGCAGTAGTTTCCACCCAGGGGCCTACTCCTCCCGGGAGATCCGGCCTTGCACTCTATCTCTCTTTCGCACTCGCACCGTTACCCTCCGGTCGTCAAATCGAATTCATCGTGGCGCATTAACAGCTGTCGCGGCTGATCGTGGATCGTTACCGTTTCGCTGGCTGTTCCGAAATCTGAACAGTCCAGTAGAGGAGCGGGTGTCACCCGGGACACGTTGGCACAAGAGAGAGAAACAGGACCGTGTACCTACGAACAGCGCGACCGTCCCTTTATCCGGCAACAATACGACGAAATGGCAGAGGCGGTGGGGTAGTATACGATCTGTCCGAAGAACGAGATGGAAAAACGGTAGGCGATGGCGGATAATGGTCGGTTGATTTGGCGGCCGTCAAACGCGTGTCGCGCGCTTGACAGTTACCGCAGCGGCGAAGAAAAGGGGACGGCATCGATTGAAAATTAATCACCATTGTAGAATGATCCACAGGGAACTGTTAAACGACAGGATCTACGCCGAAATATCTACGCCTCGTAAGTACGAGCTATCCCCGTTAACGAGTTGTCGCGATACAATGTCAATCAGTCAACGGATTAAGATTTCGCGTGCGAGCGTCAAGCGGTCATATTTTCGTGACGAGACGCACGTTTGTCTGTAAGCGAATCCGGTTTGAAGCTCGGCTTATCTCCTTTATCTTCCACGACCTTACTTATCGAATTTTAACACCAATCGCGCGAGAAAAATCACGTAGTCGAGTTTTGCGAGAAGGCACGCTTATTAGATCCCTGATACATATATTATTTTTATATAACAGTGATCGTTATCGTTTTGTTATTATATCTCTAACTACCAACGGAGGTAATAAAAAGCCATCGTCAGCTAAACACCGCGGCGGTCGACCGGATAGAGCTCGTCCGATTATTGCGCATTGCGCAGGCCGCTGCATTCGTATAGACCGGAGCTCTCCTCGTTTCTTGGCTTGCAAACAACTTATATAATACCGTATATTTATCCACGAGTTTACTGCTCCACCAACACCGTTCGCCGCGCGCGACGTATGTTGCGCTTGTATCGACCCGTCAGTGAAAAACGTGCTCATTATGCGCACTTAGTGTCGGAATGTCATTAAGAAAAACGTCTAACTGATATGTCCCGAGTCTTAACGCCTCGTTGAGAATGTAACTAATAATAAAACTGTTACTAACCTAGACCACACACACAACACAAGCAGTCTATTTATCGATGTGTATCACTGTTCCGTTCGCGTACACGTGATTCCTCTAATTATTCCCTCGATAATATCGCGCCTTCGCACGGACTCGCAACTACGCTTCGGAGCGGCTTTTAACCGCGCGAGATCGGTTCGCGCAACATATACTTGAGAATTATTTATGAGAATATTCTCACGACACATTTGCTACAAGTTACGTTGTAAGCAGAAATACGAAGATAGCATCGTGCTTTTTCATTGAAAACGCCTCAAAAGTATTTTTTTTTCTTTTTAAATACTTTCACAAATCGCAAATTATTCGGTTAACAAGAAACTACGTATCTGATATCATAAATTATCATTTATAATAATTAAGACTTGTACATCTCGTCGTTAATGCAAGACACATATCGAGCAAAAAAAATTTCGCACACGGATTTGTTACAATTTATCATATCTATTTATAATTTTACTCATCGCCGACGAAGAACAAACAAGAACACGGCACTGCATGTACCTACTAGCACATGAGCTACTATGTGCTATTTTTCTCCGCAAATTAAAAAATATATCGTATATACAACTTAATAAGCATATCCCAATTTAATGAGAAAATATTAAATAAGATAGAATCGCGCTTTTGAATCGAATTAAACTCTTTGTAAGAGATAATTGCATTGATATCTCCTTGGTACTTGATGTGTCGATAGGTAATATGGCGACACATGGAGAGACACGCGCCGTTATCTTTCAACTCGAATCTTTCCGAACGAATGACAATACAACATATAAACGGCCTTGCGTACACCGCCATACTACCAAAACATATACCAAAGGCTCTATACCGACTGTCTTATCACAAATTAAAAATTATTTACATAATTACTTTATTGTTATTACTTTCAAATTTTTATCCAAAAAAAATAAAATTATATATAATGGTGTTAAATTAAGAATTATAATTTAATTTAAAAAAATTAAATCGTCGAAAAAATATCATGATTTAATCTTATTCTTTTTTCTTAACTTATTATTAAAATCAATTTTACTGCCTTCAGAATATAAAAAAAAATAAAAAAAAAAAAAGATGATAATAATAAAGTAATTTTGAAAAATTCTTTTCCAATGGAAATATAAATTAAATATTAAATTTAATACTACTAGTAACCATAAAACGCGGATACGTTCATATCGATAAACTTCATCAGAATCCCTCAATTGAATCGTGATTGGAAATACGACGTACCGAATATCAAATTGACTCTCAAGATCTATTTATTAGATACTATCCCTCTCTAGTTTCAGTTGAATTGTTCAGCAAACTACAAGTACGAACCTGAGAGGATTTTCAAGCGTGCATGATTGTTTCTATCCGCTACAAGCTACATGTCACGATGACGATGTATTAAGTACCACAAGGGAGCGTGTAAGAATAGAATCAACGGCGCCAACGGACCGTGTTACTAACCTAGGCCAACGGAAAACCGACTGTCACCTCCTCCCGTCGTCGTCGTCATCTTGTGCGCATCACAGGGCAAGACCCGCTACTCAACGAAAAGATCCATGCGATTGGCCGACCTCCGTGCGCCACGAGATCGATTTGTCTTACGTTAAAGACGTGAGGTGTCATGACTCCTAGGGCGAATCAATTACTCCGCACCAGAAACTAGTTATCCAATTCAGGCGCGCATCGGAGGTCGTAATACGACCTGCTATTCCGAGATAAATTCAATTTTCTCGCTTGCAGTCTCTCTACGTTGGCTCTTTCACGACGTAGCTTATGGCGCTATCAGAGATATTACGCGATTAAATATTCCGATTTATTTTTCGAAAATGATATCCGCGCGCAAAGAAAAAATAAATTCTGATAGTCTACGTCTATAAAACCGTTTCAATCATTGTCTCGTTTTAGAATAAAATTCTTAACAATATCATTTTTGCAAGAGAAACATCGTGTTATACTCGCTCACTCAAAGTTGCACACTGTTTACTAATAAAATTAAATTTAGATACAAATCCGGACGCGCATACATATTAAACGTGCTCGTAGTAGAGTGTCGCTATAGTAGACTATTATGCCAACACTGATGATCGGGACGGGCTAGTTGGCAACCGTCATCGTTAACAAGACGAATCGTCGACCGGTGCGTCAACCGCGCCTAAATCTCGCAGCGCGCCAGACATCGCGACTTGGACCACGGTCGAGTCTCAGGCGCGCGATCACGTTTCATCCACGTCGTCACCGACGCACATTGTAGCGGTGCCGATAATATACGAGGAAAATCTCGCGGCAGCCGCTGGTCCTGCACTCTGTAGTCGCTGCTGCGTGCCAGTTGTGACTTACAAGGCACGCGTGGGCTTCGTAGCGTGAAGCGAATACGTAACTCGCCGACAAAATTACTAACCTACCGCAAAAACGTTTGCCCGCGTGCCGTGCGGTGCCTGGCAACAGGACTCGGTGACTCTTTGACGAAAGATAACATTCTGCCGCCCAGTGATTACGACGCGCACGCGAGATCCTGGCAGCTGCTAGTTGCCTCTTCACGTAGTAGATCGAGGTAATGATCGAGACAGAGTTTAATCGGCATGGACGAATTGACTAGTCTAATCGGACATGCGACAGGATAATCATATAGCCATCGTCGCTTATCAAGTCAAATCGCTAAGCTAATTGTAATCATAAAGATCATACGAGAATATTTTTCCACTAATAGATTATTACGAACGATCTGGACATTAAACCTAAATTTCTATTGAAATTTATTCTATACGTATAAATACATGAATAAATACATAAATTAAAAAAAAATAAAATTGTATTATTCATTACTTGCTGATAATTAGATAATAACTTGAAAAACCATTTGCGTCTATATTGCCTTCAGGTGGTTAGATTAAAAAAGTCGCATGTGACACGTATTTGCGCATATGCATTTTATATCCAGCAAGTTTGTTTCCGGCATCGACAGCTAATATTACGACAAGAAATGAAAGATATGCGATATTAAAAATAAAGTATCGTGAGAGAGTGCGCTTAGTCACACGCACACATGGGGCGCCTATTCTCGTCGGGTATGCTGACGTGTGTAAGAATAGAGCCGGTAAATAAGTTCCAGCGTAGAGCGGCGATATTACTCACCTAGCTCAACGTTACGGCACATTGCCGAGCCGACCCTGACGCAAAAGTAACAGCGCGTGCGTTTAGCGTAGCGCGGTCGTTGACTGATTATGCACGTTCGATGCAAGTGCACGCGGAGCCGGCGGCACCGGTACCGCCATTTATCGGCCAACCAGACGCGCACGTTGAGGGCCGCGTTCGATGAATGACGATATGTCGCGCGCCTTGAAAGGATCTGCCGTACCTCGGGAGAACGGGAAATGCATGTTTCATTTATCCTACGATTTTCAAATAAAAATACCGTTCGATTGGTTTGCCGAGCTGTGCATAAAAACCCCACGGCGACGAATATGCGAATTGCATATTTGTCTCCGACATGAAAAATAAGACGCAATAACTTTGTGGAAACTTCGCGAGTGTGCGGGTGTTTTTCTTTTGCGTGCAGTGAAAAATTAGACGCAATATTCTTAGCCACTATGTAACGAGATATTCTGCGTCGCACGGTAGAACCTTGCGTCACGAGACGGAGATTAAACTTGCCTCGACGTAAGCACCTATTATCGTAACGTGACGTACTTTAACGTCGAAGGTGTGATTTATATTACTCTGCATTACTTTTCGAAACGTAATGTGAATTCCCGTTATCATAAATTTCGTATACTCGCGCGGTTGAATCCGATCGCATAGCTGTCTCACGGTAAAGCTTCACGAGAAGAGCAATGAATCTCCTATTAGATTTCGCCGGACTTACGACAAGCTTTACGACGCTGTCATTAACATCCAATTGTGATCCCCTCGGAAACTGACAGAGTCGAGAAGGAGACAGAGAACGGGAGCAGAATAAGATCGACTGGAACACAGTCGCCTCGTTCCAGATGCGATTCCCAAGGATTTTCTCCGCGCTATATGTATAATGCACTCTCATGCTCCGGTACGTGCAAGGCACGTACAAGGTCGCAGCAGCTTCGGTCATGATACTGTTCTTATCGCGATCACCCCGGTCGACATTATCACGCCGACGACGTGTGAAGATCAGCGCCCGATGAAGAGCATTCCCCCCGCGGGTAAGTCTTCCCCGCTTCTTATTGGAGTTACCTGTTGCTTATATAAATAAAAGATAATATACTCGCGCTCGAGACAATCGTTATGTGCTTCGAGGTCACGCGGCGAGCGTGTAATTAAATTAATCGGGCTGGAGGCTACCTCGTATAATCGCAATTGCACGATGACGAATCTAATTGGTTACTGACTGTTCAACACTTACCGCAACCGTCTCTATTATTTCAATCGACTACCGCACATCTCTTCCTATTACAACGGATGTTCAGAAACACTTAAGGAGACCGTTATTTATCCACCATTGATTTGTCGAAGTGAGAATACATTTCGCGAGTTTCGCCTTAAAGCTTTTCCGACCGACGGAACGAAAATAGATTTCTAATTCGAGAACGTCGCGGGGCTAGAAAGTCATTATCACCCTCGTGATAATTTATCGGAATTGTGGCACTCACGGGACGCGTATCTCCATCGTTTTCCTTCACGCGCATAATCGCCGTCCACTTCGTCCGTCGGACGTCGTCGAGTAATTAATAGAGAGCGAACTCAGTTATTTCCATACGTGCGAACACGCATTCAAGACAGTAATCGCACTCGCATCGTTTTATCATCACACACTGCGACTTCAAAGCCAGTTATTACTTTAATGAAATGATGAGTGCCTCGCTTTATTATTGTTGCAGACACGTAATATTGTAATTCGTAAGTTAGATAAAAATTCTATCTATTATTCCAGCATATATTAGAGAGCTTTTCGTGTAAGATAATGGGAAATATAATTGAATGCCGTTGAACGAGATAAAATATCATTTCAATGTACGTTGCAGGCTATTTGATTTTATACACACAAGAGGCGAGTCTAATTAACTCAATATTAACGAGATTTAGCATCTCAGCTTAAAAGTATTAGCATCTTCGCAGATTGGATTCTAACCGCACTTTGCGAGTTACAGTTTGCGGTACACTTTCACGTGGTAAGTCCTTTAAGCCGGCGATAAGTATCGCCGTCAACTACTCGCTCGGCGATTTATAACTCGCAAGGGTGCGTAGTCTGGTAATTAACGAAACTTTCGACGAGGTATAACTTTTCAATGGGAGAACGATGGGGCCGCGTGAATTCGCGCGAAGCCAGGAGAGGCCGGCCGCGAAGAGAATTTTCGTCGGCCATTGTCAAGATCCGCACAAATCCGCCGGATATACCAAAAGTTTGAAATTACCAAGGCGGATGTTCTGCGCAAGCTTCGAACCGAGTTACCGCCGTGCCGCAGGGGAGATTATTGTTGTAACGTAGTGTAACGCGCACGCTTGCTCTTGCGACCGGACGCAGGCGCGCACGCTAAAGTCGAAATAAATTCCGGCTAAGTACGCGAAAAGTTTTAATGGCCCCGCGCGGTATTTACGCGAAAGCCCAAGACTCCTCCCTCTCTCCTTTATCCGGACAGGATTTATGAGTCGTCGTGTTGCGCCTCGTCGTGTCTCGAAGCGCAAATCTGCGTCCGAAAAGCGCCGGAGGTTCCGTACTTTATAGCCATAATGTTTTATAACTGTATCGTCGGTTGTGAAGGACGCGACGCAAAAAACGTCGCTCCGGAAGACATTCTCGGCGAAGCAAATACTTTTGTCGCCGTATATTTTGACAGGAGAAACGAGGTATTTCGCACAAAACATTTTTGCTTCTTCCGTAGCCGGCGTGCCTTTACGTAATTTCTACTATTTCTGACTTTCTCGCGCGTGAGCTTTCTAAAAATAAACACCGAGAGACCGTATATCAATGCAAGCGTAGACATGCCGAACATTTTTACAGGTATCGATGAGAGATAGCGGGGAAACGTGGCGCTTGGAGAATATTTCTCGCGCGTTTGCTTTCGTCTTACAAACAGGTTCTCCCGCATGTGTAGCACACTATACGTGCGCGAAACACGGTATTTCGCGAACGCGAGCCTTGGCGAGGCCCGATAAAGAGGCGGCCTATCGCCGGCTGACATGCGGGAGAGCCGTATGCCACGTCTCGTAATTCTCGTTCGTAAAGGAAGCAAAGCCCGTCGGTTAGCAGTAATTGAATAGCCCCCCTCCCTCCCAGGCCCTAGGCGGCACGTTCCTTCCGTCTGTGTCGTATCGTGATTGTCCCAGGCAATATGCTCGCAACCCACGAGAGACGGCCGTAGCTTATCGCGTAAGTAAGAAATATAGGGTACGAAAATCTAGATAAATATCTCTCGATACCTCGTCGCACCTGGGATCACCCGTGCCTATACGGCCTACACTTTTATTGCATAATTATTATAGGACATCTGAGTTGCTTCCTGTTCACAATGGGCATTAATGATGAGTGGCTAAGAAACGTATTTGTCAGAAAAAAAATAACACTACATCAATACTCTCGAGATGGAAATATTACGACATAATAAATGTTTCCGCCCATAACGAATACGTAAGATTATGACTTCATACGTTCTGACAAAATTATTGCCTGGAGATAGAATTGTACGCAATGTTCCATATGTGACTGTTTTTTTCTTTATCCCCAGCGGTATACTTTATAGTCTGTATTGATTATCTTCGCATGTCACAATGGCAGAAAAACACATTTTATAGACAGTACCAATTTAAGGATCTTACTATATTTATATAATATCGTTAAAAGCGTAATAAAATTCTACATTCAGCTATAAATAATGCAGCAATATAAAAGTTATATTAGAAGAAAAAAACCGGTACGGATCTGTATCTGGCACAAACCTGGAAATAATAAAACTAAAAAAAGCTTTATATAGTCAATATATTTTTGTATCTACAATCTAACTAAAGTATAAATATAGAAACGAACTAAAATATCAATCTAGAATTTATATTAATTTATTTTTCCTATATTTCTCTTTTTCGTTTGTGCGCGCATTTCTTTTCTACCTTTGAGACTATTTATGGAAAACGACATCAAACTTCGCCCGTTTAAAGTTTCCATGTTGTGTTATGCTAATTATACTCCGGTAATGTCCCGTGTGTAGCAGCGATATTTCGCACGAAACCTAAGGCGAAGTATTCGTACGTGTCTGGCGGGCCGAACAATTCCTTGGCAGTGAACGTGCTCGGGGTGATTCATGTTGCGTCTGACTGACCTGCGACAATGTTTCCGGGCACGCGACTCTAAAATACACTCCGTCGATATATGGTGCGGTAGGTGTGCGTGAGAGCGAATTGCATTGAATGTCAGTAATGATCGTGACCTGCTCGCATTAAGTATGACGCATCGGAAAATCACTGCAGATCTCAACAAAGAAACCTTCGGCGCCAATGCAAATTTCTTTGGTCACAATTCCCCTATATATCTATCCGCTTATCTCTCTAACGCACATATATCTGTACTATATATTTATACGACAAAATCGTTTTGCGATTGTTATTAACAATAAGCTAGAGATAATATTGATAAACGGTGTTATGGTCGATTGTTAATTTAGAATAACATAATCAGAGAGGCAATAATACCTCATCTTCTATTCTTCGTATAATTTGATTTAATAAATTTCGGATTTGGATGAACAATTTGCTGACTCGTTTACATAATATTCGCAAACTGTCGTGCAAATAAATGAAATCAATGTACTTTTATTTTAGCGCAAAGAGAACTTTGCGGCAGGCTCGTTACACGTGTGTCACGATGTGGTAACCCCTCTGGGTAGCAACTACGGTCTTCCGTCTCTGAATGAGCTTCTTTGAGCCACTCGCTTTTCGTTTCACGACGTAAAAGTGACAAAACGCCACGATTACCGGGAGGCTATCCCGCGGGAGTATGCCGTGGATAGCTGACGACACGACCGGGACCTCTTTGGAATTAACTACCGTAGTGAGAGCCGTTTTTCAACCTGACCGTGGAGCCCGTTACATCCCCGCACTCTTTAATATCCGCCTTTTTCCTCAACGTGGACACGGAGAATTTCGACTCGTTTACCCCGTAGAAAAGGCATACCCTTTAACCCAAGCTAAATGCAGATAGATAACGAAATCTTACATCATTTAACTGTAAGTGGATTTCGCTAACGGAATTTTCGTTTGCACCAAAAACGTATGAATTATATAACATCAATATAACATACAGAATTGTCAATTTAAATTTTCACTTAATTTAGACAATTAATGTATATTATAAATATATTAGTAGTTAGTAAATATATTATAAATAAAAAATAATTATAAATATATATAATTAATGTATATCTACTAATATACAATATATGTATATATTTGCACATATGTGAAAATTTTTATATAAAAATTAGCGCTCAAAATAGCATTCCGTTATGTTAACATCCGTCACTAGATTATCCATATTTATCCGATTTATCGTCTTTTAGCCTAATAGCATAGCGGTAAATAATGTTCGCAATCGTCCGCAGGATCGAATACACGTAACGGACTGCCCGAATCATATATTTCCCGCGAACTATCAACGCTCCCCCTTAGAGATCTATGATTACGTTCGAAAGGATCGAGGCGTAACACCGGCGATTTCGCTGATAACGATAACCCATATCCGGAATTACTCCGCGCAATTACTTAACGCCTTAAGACCCCGGGAAGCGACGCCGTCGTTCCCGTCGTTTGCATATAAAGCAGAAATACGCAACCTCCTCCAGCATAAGATCGACCGGCGACCTACGTGCTACGTGCCGCGGTATTCCCCCTTCGACTTACATGGCATGAGAACTCGATTAAAAGCGACTTAAGGCTCGACTTACGCCTGTGAAAGCGGAGGAGCCGATCGTATCCCGGAGATTATCTCCCGCGAGGTATCCGCGCATCTCTCGCGCGAGTCATCGGACAAAAGGGGTGATTATTATCGCGATATCGAGCCCGAGGAAACGGAGCTCCGCAGGCAGATAAGCCGATCTTTGGTGGATCTTTTAAGATTCAACTCGCGAACATAGCTTCCCGTCGGCTTTATTCATTTCATCGTTATATGCTTCGATTGAATTTATTTCATTTACAAAGTCACGAAATAGAAATCGCGATTGATGTCCCGAAATATTTTCTCGATACATATCTGAGCTTCCGCGAGAAGATCTTGCTAACATAAACACACGAATAAAAAGTATTTAAAAAATAGATCTAGTATAAAAGTGTTCGTCTATTTCCATAAAAATTCGTTCAACGGTCGTACGGCGAATGAGAATAATTCTCGCGCGAACAAGATAAATGTAGGAAAGATGTATGTAAATGCAGCCGCGCGATCCATTCTCAAGAAGTTCAGGACGGACGAGGTGCTGTAGAAACTTAGCGCGGACAATAACCGCGTCTAGGCCGGATACAAGCCCGTCCGATAATGGAAATTTATGTCGTCCGTGTTGGAAGAGCACGGAGATCCTTCGAGAGAATCCACAACGCGCGATCGTGAAATTCAATGGCGACCGAGATCTAATCGTTGTAAGCGAAAACACGCCATCGTCGTTGTCGCTTGATTCGCGATTCGCCTGTGAAATGCCGCAGCCGTGACGATAACGGTAATAAAACCATATCGGGGTATCGATCCGCGTTTTGAATCATTGTTTTTTACGTCGCTTATTACACAGACTCTCTTACTTTTTCCGAACCGAGGTGGAAACTCGAAACACCAATTTTATCGCGAACAATTTCGATGAAATCTTTGATTTTATTTTTAATTTTTAGATGCTCCGTAGTCCTAATTATCACATGCACGTTACTTTTTTTATTAATTAATAAATATTCGTTTCACAAAAAGCTAAGTTAAAATAAGTTGATCGTAAAATTCTCTATAAGAACGTAATATCATGCAGGATTCATAAAGTTCATAAGGTTGCATAAGGTTCATGTAACAAAGTTTCACTTTCCAACGATTTATCATATCATAACACATTGTTACGTTGTGATTATTAGCCACGAAACAACAAGAATTGAGCGAAAAAGGAAAGCATACATAGTAATCTAACAATCTCACTGAATGCGATGCTTAAAGAAAATGATTAAGCGATAATAATCATACTGCATTTACGTTCTAACTAGGACCTATCGCTCCTATTAATCGCCAAGAATGCAATGCTGTCGGATGATATAATTTACAGTAACATATTTTTCCTGGCAACAAAGGAGTCGCGTCTACCAATTACGATCAAGGAAGATGTGTCTCCACTCACGTAATACGCCGAGTTATTTACTGCGAGACTGTACTTATATATCTCGCGTACAATAACGTCCGCATTCGCCGAGATGCGGACGTTTACCCCAAAACGCCGGCGGTTAAGGAATAAAAGAATACATAGGTAGACCAGACGGTTCCTTCGTCGTGAAAAATGAAAAGACACAGACGACGCGCGAGCGAAGTATTTTAATATGACACAATCCTCTTACTACCTTCTACAAAAAGTTTAATATACTCGGGGTGCTGTCCTGCGATCTCTCCCGCCTCCGCGGCCCCGTTTCCCACAGGACGTCGGGAAAAGGCGGTGAGGAGACAGTGCTTAAAACCTCGGAAACTTTTCGAGAACGGCAATAAGCCATCTCGATGATCCGTCGCGGGTCCTCTTTCCTCCTTCCCCCGTAAGCCCCTTATAAATCTTCATTATGGTATGCCAAGAAAACGCGATAGAGGCGTAGAACGGGTGGATCGGATAAAGTCAACGGGGCTCGCCCGATGATAGATCGACGAATTTGAGGAAGGAGGAGGCCGTTCCTCCACGTCGCGCGGTAGACGGTAGAGAGTTTGGCGGCGGTGGTGGCGGATCGAAACGTCGAGACGAAAAGCGGGGCAACGTCTCGCTACTTTCAGCACAAAGCCATTGCAAACAAGATTTCGGAGAGAAGCCGTAGGCTCTTGGCTCTCGACGAAGAGTAGCGAGAACGCACCGTTTTTCGCGTATCTACACGCGCTATTTTTCGCCTTCTGTCAGCTTGAAGCCTGCCGATAGCAATGCGCAAGTAATAGTGTTGAAACGTAAAAGATTCATACTGACATTTACCTTTCATTATAATAATATTGGAATCTACGTTAAAAAATTAGAACTGGCATTACCGCGTTTAGAAATTGGAATCAATAATTTATGAAAATGTAATTATTCTCTCATATACTGTATTAAAATATCCTCAAATAAATTTCTATCTCTTCGGATTACACATCTCTATTTATTATCTTTTTATCTCCATCCTGCGATCGTTAGCAGCCGCAAGGTCATAAAAGGAAGAGAGCAATTTTTTTTAATTCAATTATTCGCTTTGGCTGGATTACTAGCGAGCATGCGAGACGAAAATTGAACACATATCCCGAAGTCGGATCGCCGGATGCGCGTGATGCTATCTGCTCGGACTTTATTTGGCAGATGCCGCAGCCCGTCCGGGGGAAGAACTTGCGCGTCGCGTGTGTGATCGGCCCCGGGGAGTCACTGAAATCCCGAGACAATCCTTCTACTCGTCTAGTCGGCCGGACGTGACGCTTCTTTCCACTTCATTCGGAACGACCGGCTCGCTCTCGTGCAAGGTATAATACAACATGCCGAGAATCCGAAACGAGGACGAGGCAGCGAGGATGATTTACCTCCACTCCGGGTTTAGGAAAGGAACGAAAATCCGATTTCTCATATGTGCCAACGGCAAACCCCCGAACGGCCCTCTGCGCGGACTACCGTCACGCATTTCCCTAGACGGTAATTTTAAGGGAGACTTTATGATCCCTCATCGGAGAAAGAGAGAGAGAAAGAGAGCACGCGGAATTCATTGATATTTCCGAAATCACAGCGCGAATCACTGTAAGATCTATCAAACAAAGCATATTATCGTATCCATTTAATTGTAATTTACTCGACATTATTCGCGTTATCGCAAGTTATTTTTGATTGCAATTTTATGAATTTTAATATTTTCGTAATAAACGAAAGATCTATCCAAGACATTTTTCCCCTCAACGTGATTTATGCCGATTTCAGTACTATGTAACGTGTATCTACATGATAGTCTATCTTCCATCAAACACCGTTGTACATCAAGGGACATGACTCTCCCCCGCTGCTCTCTCACACGACGGAGAGCGTCGCTGATGAACTGGGGAAGATTAACTCCGGCCTCTGTTTGGGGAGCTAATTAGCCGGCGGCCCTTTGACGCGGAGCCCGCTCGTAACTCTTGCAAATGACGATTCTCACCAACCGGGCTCTCGTTTTTATAAGAAGCGCACGTGACGAGAAGCGCCGCGGAAGCTCTCTTTACAGACGATCTGATAAGAAGAGCTACGTAAATGACTAAAAAGCCCTCTCTCTTGAGACTACCTGCGTTCATACAATTTCTAATGACCCCTGCATTAGACGGAATTAACTTTCTATAGTACCTCGTTGAGGAATCTTCGAAGGTAACATTCAGGAACTAATGATAATAATTGTTTCACGATCAATTACGTGGCCGCTTCCTATTCCCGTACGTTCTATCTTCGAGAAAGAGAATCGATCGTTACGATCGCAAAGATTTCATTGGCCGTTTATAGGGAAGCGAACATCCAGTCTTTAAAACTTGCAGAGGATACGCGTATAATTTTTTAATCCATTATTTTTCTACAAAAAAATTAACTGAAATGGATGTAAATTAATCATAGCAACTACAATCTTTTGTAGTAAAAAAAAAGCAGAAGCGTTTCAAAAATTAAAAACATATTTTCCAGACGGTGGGTATTTAATCAAAATTTCGACCGCGGCGCGCTCGTTAATTAGAGTCTCGAAAGGCTTGTCTCCCTCATGCCCTAAACGCTTATCAATTATCGACAATTCATCGGCAGGAGAGAAGCACCGAGTTTCAAGGTGGAAGAAGGTGCGAATTTTCTCAGGGCTTTCCCCTCGATCGAACGCCGTAAAGGGAGGCCATCATCCAGACAGTGTCTCGGGTCCGGAGCTCATACATCAACTTAATACGCGGTTGACGGTCTCGTAGTCACGCGCCACAACATTCCCCCTACCAGTTACAAGCCCCGGTAACAAACCTAGACAGAGACCAACCGTGCAATGGGTTCCGGTACTCCACGGAGGAGGACGGCATCGTTGGAGTGCTGGAGGAGGCACCGCGTTGTTGCCTCTACGCATACAGGGGTGCATGCGTACCCGTTTAGGTGTGGTGTGTCGGTGGATGCGCACGAGGTATGTCCCCGCGGAAGAGCAACGCGTGGCGATCGAGGGAGTGCGGAGAAGACGAGAGAACATTGTGCCCTAATCACTCTATTGTCTGCCCGATGATAGCGACAGTCGTTGGCGGTCTGCGAGGAGAACGACAAGGACAGCAAGTCGTTAGTCGGCGTGGAAGACGAGATGAGGACAACAGCGGCGATTAACGTTGGCTGTCTGATTTTCGCGTGTACGGAACTTTCACCTACAAAGGGTTAAAATTGCTGGGAGGACTCTGCCCCTTGATTACAACGCACATCACGCCGCGAGGCCCGTTGTAGACGACAGTAACAAGTAACAAAGAGTATATAGAAAAAAATGTTCTTGTCATATGTAGACATGAATATCAATGAATTCTATAAGAAGTACATAATAAAAGATAGATATTTTATATGCAATCAACAGATCGCAATTAATCGTGTGCACTTTATAATGTCACGTAAGCATAGAAAAAACTGGTAGATTTTTGTTATAAAAAATAAAGAAAAAACGCAAGAAATACGTTACGCATTATTTATTTATTTCACTGTATTTAAAATTTATAGAATATACGAATTTATAGATACGTAGAAAAATATATTAGATATATAGCTGTATACAAAAATAAAACACGTACAATGTGTACGTGTTATTCGCGACGTCAGTTCACGCTCGGCGCAGTTTTATTCTGCTTCCCCAAATGCCGATACTGATTGTCCCCGCGCAGACATCAAAGTTTCATCGCCGTATAAAACTCAATGTTAAAATGATAGATCGTAACGCTCGAAGAAGCCCGAATAAAGCGAAGACGAGCACGCGGAAAGGAGTCGTTATTTCTTCTTCCGCAAGACTGCGTAACGATGATACAGGGAGAGAAGGTCTGTGCGAGGCAGCCTCGTGTAAAACGCGATAGGACGCCCCTTCCCGTCCCTCGCCCTCGCTGTCGCAGTTTACTTAAAATGCGCGCGTGTCGAGAAAGAAGATCTGTCGTAAAGTACACCTTTTCCCAGCAGCCGCGTCGTCTTCCCCTGTTCCCCGTCCTATGTCCCCTGTCACATCCCTCGATTACGGTCGTCGCGTGCGTCGAAAACGTTCGGGTGCACAAAGCGCGTGGGTGGTGTCGTGAGCGCGTTGACAAGAGGAGAGGGGAAGGAAGGGAGGGAGGGAGGGAGGGAGGGAGGGAGGGAGGGAGAGAGAGAGAGAGAGAGAGAGAGGTCTTAAGTCGGCCCACCGCGTCGAAGAGCTTTAGGTTTCGCCGTTCCCCGGCGAAGCCCCGCGTCTCCTCTCTCTCCCTCCCCTTTTATTTCCTTTAGCTCGGTCCAAGTTCAAAGACTGTTTCAGCGTCTCTCGGGAAGATACCTCATCATAATCCGGTATATTTCGCCGTTCCAAAGGTTACGACTCGCCCCTTCTTGCCGCGCCGCGCGCACCATTTTTCCAACTTTCATTTTCCTCCCGTGCCATCGACGCAGCCGCGACGAGACCAGACGAGACGAGACAAGACGAGACGCCGCGAGATAGATAAAGCGATTTATCATGTTACAGACGCGCAAGAAACTGCGCCGGGTTGAAAGGGACTGAAGAGAGTACTACAGCTACCCGTGTAAAGTTAATATAACGGCGTAGACGGCAACTATTAATCTTTTATCGCGACGGACGTGGGCTGGAAATCAATTTCGTGTTAGAATTAATTATGAGAGTACGGTTCGGTTCGTTCACTTTCCTCTTTCAGGGTCAATTCCACTGAGATTTTTCACCTGCCTTCGTGCAATGCCCCCTGTCCCTTTCATGACTAGAGGAAAATACGAAACGGACCTCGAAGTAATCAATTTCCCTCTTTCAACTTTATACGATTTGAGGCATGAATGTTTTAGCGTGATCTTATTAGATAGCCCTATCATACATAAATTATTGTTGAAAAAAGTTACATTCATCATTACCCGAGTATCGTTCGGAAACTGTCATTTTTATCAATAGCCCATTTTCGATATGTAACAATGGGACTATGGAGCGGCGTATGGCTACATGCGATCCTTCGATTTCTTCCTCAAGTGTAAAATGGGTTATGAGTATCACAGACGATCCCATGGCACTAGGGTGCTAAGTCCCTGGTGAAAGAATCCGGGGTATAGAGACGAAGAAGGAAGACGGAAAACGAGGAAGAAGAGAGGGAGAGAGAGAGAGGCCGCCGGGTTGTCTGGCGGTGTCGCCAGGGTGTCTACCGTGGATCATCGGGGAAAGTTAGCGAACGCAGAGTCAAGGCCGCAGAATGCTGCAGCGCCACCGGCTGCCGCCGCCGACGCCGTCGGTGCCGCATCCACCCTCTCGTTGCCCCTTGCGTCCCCCCTCTCGACCGCCAACGCCCGTGTAACCCATCGAGAGCCGAGCCACCCCCGCGTCCCGGAATAGAGATCAGCCTGGCCTCGGTGGAGGTTGGAAGGGGTAGGCCGTGTCTATGCTGCAGCGACGGTCGATAGAATTGTCTGCGCGCACGCGCAACCGAACGCTCGTCAGCTGCGCCATTGATTCCCACCCACCCCCTCTCACCCTCTACCGCCCGTCCCTTCTCGGCAGACTTAAAGAGAAGAGGACCGTATAAAGGTCGCTAATTTGTGTAACGCAGGCTATGAGGAGAAAGCGTCTTGATGGGACCAAAAGAACATCTCAAGGAGGAAAAAGGCAAAGGGTGGCAACGGGGATCACACGGCTCACCGATCGAGGGTTGGTCGACGTTTGTGTGGAGACCCTCGAAGACGGGCGAGAGGATGACCAGGTTCGTCGTCTCCCACGAAGGAGTACTTTTAGGCTCGGGATATATATATATATATATATATATATATTTGAGAGTTAAGGAAGCTCAGAGAACAATGACCAACGACGATTTTGATAAAGATATTATTATCCAAGACTCGTCTTTTATTCGAGTTTACGACGTAGCTTAAACATTCATTCGGAATAAGGAAGAGAATAAGCGCGTTTAATTCGAATTTATGTATGTGCGAATTTTAAGCAAGATCAGCGTTCTCCGGTCCGTAGATTTTAGAGCTTCCATGGTCTCTAGAGGAATTTTATGGCCGTCGAAGACGCAAGTGCCATAAAGTTGGGTCGAACGAAGTTCGCTTTCCTGAGAGAGGGAGATAGATGAAGAGGAAGAACTAAGTGTTAATTGGTATGAACGAATGTCTATTAAATGTTACAACATTCTCGGTTGGTAAGGACGAATGAAAGAATTGACTAGATTATTTCATCAACTCTCGCGCAAGAAAGTTAAATCGACTTTAACAGAGTAGTTGAAAGAATAGTTGGCAGACCGACAGATCTCGGGATTCCCGAAACAGCGGATCTAGCAAAATCGAAGAAATTTGCGAAAGAAGAACCATTGTATGGCACCCGTTGATTTAAGATCAGCCGAACGATGGGCCCACAGGCTAAGGTCTGACTAAGGGTGAGACATCGGATACGGTCAATGATTTCATGACCATTGCCGGGAACTACACGGTATTGATCCTCGGTTGCAAACATCCCGCCCCCGTCGCGCACCACGGTTCCTCCTCTTTCATGTAACTGTAGAACCCGGACCTTCCGAATTCCTATTGCATAGCGCGTCCCGACTCTTTCTGTCCCTCGCCTTTGAACCCCGCTGACCATTTCGGAGGGGAGATTATTCGAGATCCACTGCAAATCTGGCGACAGGAATACATACTCTGGGGGAAAAGTGCCGAAAGGGAAGGGAACAGTGTCGATCGCTTCCTAGAAACGTTGAATGTTCGCCGTCGACGTTATTTCGCAAAGGAATAAATCACGCTGCTTTTATTGCCACCTCAGTAGCTATAATATGCGTCGCTCGATTCTTGCCGAGTTTACGTGTGTTCTTTAAGCGCGACGAATGCAAGAGAGTTTTCTCTTCTCGAAGTTACGCGCGCGATGTCTGGGGCCGTCTGGAACGAATGACGGACGCGCGAAAGACGCGCGTTTAGAGAGAAGCGACGCGAAACAAACTCTTCGGTGAACTTAAGCTAACGAGCGAGTCACTCACTTCGAACGGCATCTCTCCGCATTTATCCTTCGCGGCAGTCACTTCACACTTGTTGTCGAGTCCCACGAAAGCAAGCGTCACGTTATAGCAACGAATAAACGATCCATCTATTTCACCTTAAAGCCCGAAAGTTCTCTTCACGGATACGCTTGTTCCCTCTCAAACTTCTCACGGAACTTCTGATCCTGACGCAGCAAGAACTTTACTAGTCGGGAATGCTAAAAGTACCTGAGAGAGTGGAAACGGTTGTTGACGTTAGACGACAACGTTAGCAAAATTGCGTTGAATCATATCCGCGATATCCGAAATCGCTCTTTCATATTTAACGAAATAAATACATTTTTATGACCACGTTTATGCGATATTCGATCGGATTAAATGAAGATTCTATTACATTGGATTTTATTACGATTGGATTTATTCTACGCGAACATTTCCGCGCTCTACATGTATCGCAAGTTTTATTCTCTTTTCTTCTTCGTCTCGATTACCGCTATCGATACAAATAGCCGCCGATCTCGACGCGATACGGCAATCGCGTTTCCACTATTCTATCAATGGCGATGAAATACCAATCCGGGTAGACGAAACCGCGGTTTTGACATTCCGCTGCCGTCCCGGGCCATCAACCTGCCAGGGGTTGCGGCTAATGTCGTTGATATTCAGAACTCAAAGTGCGAGGGTCGCGTTAATGTCACGGGAGAGGGTTCGGTGTCCAAGAGAGGGCTGTGTGCGGTATCCACCCCGTGCGGCGGACATCTCGGTCTACCAAGGGACGAGGGAAGGCGCCGAGAATTGGCCCGGGGATCGCCCGGGTACGAGCTCATGCACGAATCGCACGGATAACCGAAAGGGTTGCTGTACAGACGTCGGATGTCGCTCGGATGTCGTACAGCGACGGTCGAGTCGTTTTGATACGCAGACATCCGCGCTGCGTATCAAAAAAAAAGAAGAAAAAAGGAGGTGAATCTCGCCTCTCGCCGCGAATTTACCTCGCTTTCAGCCTTCAAGATAAAACGAGACTGATATCTCTGGCTGTTAAACGGAGCGAGAGGAGGCTCGGCGCGAGAGAGATTTGGCCGTACTAAAAGTTCGCACGAGTGCCTGGCCCCTTTTTTGCGATTCTCAAGCAGTCGATGTAATCTATCGAGGAATGTGTGAGAACTACGTGAGAAAATATATGTGAAAAGAAAACGAGAGCGTTCTGGATGTGGACGAAACGTTCTTTTCACTGCATGGTCTTTTCAGGATCATGGAAGAAATTGAACGAAATGGTTGTAGCCTCTTAAGACATTATTTCCGATTATCTTTACTAAAAGAACAGTACAGAAAAAAAGCGTATTCTGAATAAATTTCATGTACCTATTAAGCAATTCATATTAAGTTTCATATTAAAAGTTATTCTGTGAAATATCAACAAAATCAGAATAAAAGTAATCCTGAATCAAATAATAATTATTTAAAATTGCTATTAACAAATTATTTTGTTTAGGTACTAGTAGAAGTAATAAATAAATTTCAGCAGAACGTTCATTGTTAATTATGTAAAGTTAACAGATATAGTTAGAAATACACGAAAAAATGTAGCATAATATTAAAATGCGGCATTATTATTTCTAACCAAGTGCTTCTGATTTTATCTAATCTCTATAAGAAATAGCCTCAGCAGTTCTCAATCGACGTTCCAAAATCAGTTTCCTAATCTTCGAAAACGGGCTGCAATACAGATAGTAGCGATATATCATTGTGCGAGAAAAGAATTCGTTCAGTACTGAAATCGCCCCTGGCCAATCGTAAATTTGGCCGATCCTGGATGTTTCCAATATCGACCATTGCCATTACCCCTGCCCGTTCGCTCGCATCCACAAGCCCAGCCACCACCCTTTGCCCTTGACATTCGGTGCTACGAACGATTACGAGGCCGAACTTTCATCCCTTGTAACGACGTCGTCTAAAGTTTAAATTGCACGCCTGTTAAAACGCGCGCATCATATCGCGAGCGTGAAAAATAATTTCCATTCGATTGCGCCGTAAATACATTATTCGATATTGCAATCAAACAGATTAAATTAAGAAACAAGACATATATTCAAAATGACTTCAAAGATCAAATCAAGTTATTTACATATAAAAGTATCTAATATATTCATACCATAATAAAATTTTTACCGTTTTATACGTAAAAAGTATTATATAAATATCAAGTGATTTAAAAAGACAGGAGTTGTGTGTGTAATATTAAATAATAATATATTTCTTGCCACGTATGAAAAAGGATCGACAGTGCAAAAAATAAATCTCTCCATAAATCTTTCAAAAAAATCTCTCGATAAACGTTTACGTGTCGGGAATGCAGAAGATTAGCAACTAAAACATGACATAAAAAAGTATTCTATAATTCACGTTTACAGAGGAACGTCTCATTTCTCCTCGCGTGCGTCTCGGTAGAATGCCCTCGGTATTTCACGGACGGGAAATATCGGTGCCCACCCAGAAATACGAGTCACGCAGGTTATACGACGTACATACCTGGGACACCGGCTGCTTCCTACCCTCCAACTATCCCTGGCACTTCGGCCAGGAGAGGACCGGGCGGCTCCATCTTGGTGACTTTAATAGGATGCCATTCCACTGGTCTGGACAATGCCCAGTACCACCCGACGGAACCTCTAGGTCCACTATATCGCTGCCGCAGACGCCCCATCGCGTGAAAGTAATGAAAATTCGGTGATAATCTCTTGCCGCGCCGCGTGTTCGATATACAGACCGTACCAGAGCTATCGCGTTGGCTCTCGACTACAGATTAGGTATCAAACAAAAAATTTTTCGGCGAGCCTTAAGCATCGACGGCTTCTTCAAAGGGATCGATAGTCACATGCGAAGTTGTTATTTCAATCAATGATAAGAGAAAATAGAAAGAGGATCGATAAATATCTTATCAATGTGTACTCGATATATTAGACCGCTGATAATGATAAACGATAAGTATGAATAGTATATCATTAAATGTCCGACAATATATCTCTCGCGGGTGTGACTATTAAACTTTCTCACGATCATCCGCTAACAATTAACGACTCTTTGGCCTTTTCTCTTAGATTTCCCGAGGACTCACCTCACGCCCCGAATCGCGCGAGTTACAATCGCAGTTGCAGCAAATTGCGCAGTTTTAAATGCTAAATCCGATGATCTACAATGACGTTTATGACGAAGCTGGAGCTAAAATCTCTCTCCCAGTCCACGCGTAGATCGTCGCACGAGAACACGCGGCGATCGTAATCTCGCATAACAGAGAAAATTGTTCGGCAGTATTTCACATTGAACAATATTTCATCAGACGGCGCCGGGTATCCCATTTGCGCAATAATACGTTCGCCGTCGAGACGACTCCGTTCACTCGTCGCGGGAGGCGAGCGATTTGAGCAGTTGTACTATCTTGGTAGTTTCCCGCGCGATTATGTGCAAATACGTGTTTAGTCCATCCGACGATTGGCCAAGTTAAGCCGCTCACGCAAAATCGAAAGGTCGACGTGCCTCGCTGCGTGCGTGCGTGCGTGCGCCTCCTTCTCGTGGGAACACTCGTCGGAATGATTTTCTCTCGCGGACAGTGCGTGTGCTTGAAAGGGAAAGCCGTTGCTCTCGCCACTCTCGGCCCGAAACGTTATATTGACCTCCCGCAGGCAAATTTCGCCGTTCGCGCCCATAAGCGTTTCTTCCCGGTCGGCCCTATAACCCCCGGTAATAGCATAATAAATCTACCAACTTTTCGCAGTGTTCCCCTTACAGCCGCAGCCGATGTGCTTAGAGGTCGTTTCACGCGAGCGACTTCTCCGCGTCGCGCCACGCCGTTCCAGCAATAAGGTATTTCGGAGACACTATTTCACTAGAAGAATTTATATCTTAATTACTGTTACACACCAAAGATACTTCGGCCTTTAATCAGTTACGGTGGTGAACTTTCTCTATCGATCATTCTACACGCCTCTCTTCAGTTATTAGTTTTTAGAGACCTTCCCCGTTATGTTAGCCTGACGTGAATAAATTGGATTATTATAGAGAATTATTATTTGCACATAATGCGCGTTTATTGATATTTTGCAACTCACAAGGAACATTTTCTCTAGGTATCTTCCCGATGCCAATATGGACAAGTTTGGAATAACATCGACAATAATAACGCGCGCGTTGCTGGAGATTCACGTTCGGCACGAAGAACGCAGACAGATCGATCCATTGTGCGCAAGAACCAAATCACCGCGCGTAACGCGTCGTATTCCAACTATTTCTCTATCAGAGTCTCCCCTTGCTCAGACTCCCTGTGGGAGACAACGGAGGGAAAAAGCAGACGCGAGCAGACGTCTGCTTGAGCAAAAACGCGCGCGAGCCGTGGTAAACCGAGAGAAGAAATGGGAAGAGAAGGAGGAAAAGTGCTATCAGCCACGAGGGAAAAATGTCCGTCGTAATAAGTTTCTGCTCACCTCGCGCCATTCTGCATTAATTACTTGGAATACCGACAAAAATCTGCGGATACCTAGGAGCCTCACAGCAATTATGGTGTACACGACCAGAAAATTCCACGCGCAAAAGAGATTAATACCATATTCTAATTACAACAAATCGCGATGTTAAAAATGTGCACAGAAAACTCTCTGTAATTTCCTACATTTTTAAAAGACCAAACAGCATAGAAAATGTGATCTTATCTAAATATTTGACTAATTTTTTCGTACATATTCCATTCCGCACATATATCGTATATATTCTGTTCGTACAAATAATTCGTCATTTATTCAAGAGAGAGACTTCCACAAAAAAGTCACTCGCAATTTCCTCTAGTTAATTATTCCTCGCGCATGATTCTTTTTTCATCTATTTTTTGTTCTTTGTGCCATTATTTTATCTCCTTGAAGCGCCGAGCGCATAATTCTGGCGCTTACAACGCCTTCGTTTCGCCGCGAATAAAGAAGCATTCAGCTTAGCAGGGTGGCGAGATTTTTTCGCGATATTGCTACAGCGACGCTCCGCGAATTTTAATATTCGACGCGGCAGACTCCTGCGGCGCTCGACACCGATTCGCCGATTTAGACGAAAGCTTTTCCTGCTTCCCACCTTCAACGAGATTACAGAAATCCGAAATTCGTATGAGCATAGACACTCGCATAATGGGTAGCAGAGAGAGTACCGGTCCTGAGCGATTCTCGAGAAAGGGAAACACGAACACGGAGCGTTTTCTCGTTTAAGGAGAACACAAAAACCGGTCTCCGGGCGGAGGGAAATCTCCGTAAAAGGCACCTCGAGAAGCGTTTCGTCGCAACTCCGTGTATCGCGCGTTTCGCGACGAAAACGGAAATAGCACCCGCATTCACCGCCATTACTTTTCATCCGCAGTCGTGTCCGTGTCTTAAGACGTTGAGTCCTCCCTTGTTCCTTCAATACGAGCATACATGCGCGGCTTCTTCTTCCTTTCTAAGAGACGCGTCAGACCAACGACAGGACAGCGCGAAGAGAAACAACATTTGTCTCGCTGATTATGACTCGTTTCTTTCCTTCATTCTTTCCCCGGTGTTGGTTCTCCCCTTTTCCCAACGAATGCTTGACCGCTCATTGTTTCAGTCGCGGCAAGGGCGCTTTGTCTCGCGAGACCACGATTTGTCAGAACGCGAGACACGACAGGAAGTGGGTTTCCAAAATGTATGGCCAGCCACGACAATAAAAGAAGCAGTGGTGATTTAAAAAAATATATTAAATTCAATTCTCGAACATAATAATATTAATATTGTTTGTTAATTATTTTTTAATACCGAAAAAGATGTCTTGTATCTGCTAAATAAAGTCGATCGTAAAGAGTTACAAATTTTTAATTATAGTGCACAAAGAATATTTAACAGATATTCAGAGAAAAACTATCGCGTTATTTTGAACAACTCGCAATAATTTAAGCGTGAAATAACACGCCTGACAATTGCTTTAATTTCCGTGACTCTTTAGCTTAATGAGCGCGAGAAGGAAGGAGGAACCATTGCTCATTATCATTCATAATCCTAGTGGTCAAAGAGAGGTCATTGGTTGTTTCTCTCCATAATGATGATGAGGATGAGGAGAAAACACGCACCTGTCGTTTCTGATTTTCTTATTTCCTCCTCACCGTTATTAAGAAAAAATTATATTCACGAGAAAATAAGTCTATTATAAATATTACAAACCACCATTATTTCAAATGACTTTTAACTTTACGTTCTGACGGATTATACTGCTTTTTTATAGTCTAACGACAAATTCATGCGGAAATAAGCATGAAAAAGAGCAAAACATTGCATCGTTAATTTTTCTCCTATTTCTTTTATTTATTACAGAAGAAAAATAATAAATTATTTCACGTGATACTTTTATTACTTCATCGTGCGAATAAAACATCAAACGTCTAGCCAAACATGCTCTTTCCTTCGCTCTCGAAAAAAAATGAAGATCACCCGTGTATAGCAAGTTCACGGACAAAAATACTAGTGTGCGTGATATGGGGCGAGAGAAGCATAGAGCTATCTTGCATCGATCCGATTGAGGTAGGTCGAGTTCTCAAGGGAACCACGACTCTTATCCCAGTTCAGGGATAAATTCAAGGACAGTCTGATCGTCTACGACTCAAAGTCCAGGTTGACGAAAGTCATGTATCTCGTGCTATCTCATAACAAAAAATAAAAGAGCCTTTTAATTTAAGTATGAATAATATCATAATAGTGAACAACGAATATTGAATATAAACAAAGCTTATTCAACATTTCTAACGATAAATTTATTATATAAAATAAAAAACTCCTTTCCTGCATAAATATATTTTAAAATGTTTTAATTAAAAAATAATTTAATTAATTTAATTAAATTTATTCAAATAAAATTCAAAACTTTGCTAATCTCAGATATCAGATTCTATAGCAAAAAATATTATAAAACACACAGACAACATATCAAAATCATATAGTTAAATTAATAATTTACATAACTATTTTACGTACAAACGTATTCTCTTATCTTTTTCCTTTTCTCTTTCAGTCTCGCGAATAACAGCACGTTGAATTGCGCGAGTTGCGCAACAGGAAGGCGAACGTTTAAGCTAATGACCTTTAATGCAAACCTCCATTGTGTGCGGAGAGTCTGCAATGAGGGTTAACGCACAAAATGTACTCAGAAAACAAAAAAAAAAGAGAAAGAAAGAGAAATTATGAAGGAAACTTAAGAAAATGAAGAAAGAGAGAATATATAGGAATAGAATACAGCATACATATACATACACATATATATACATCTATAATTCTTTGCAAATACGTTTTTTCTGATTTGCCACAAAATTAAAAACTTTCTTCTAAACTTTTATTAAATAATTTTCTATCAATAGTATTTTAATTGCAGTGTTGTATTATTGCAACACGCATAATGTTCATATATTTTCGCAAAAATAGCCAAGAAATAAAGTAATTTCACTTTGACTTTCAAACGTAAAAATTATTGAACTCGATAATGATGAAAAACTTCAAAACCCAATCAAAGTTTAACAGAAGTCGATGGGGATGTACGAACATTTCTCGTAATACTGATTTCTCGTTTACGTCGTAACGAAATTATTGTAGTATTTACAGCTCGACTTGAAACGTTGCTTGAAACGCAAACTTTCGTTCACTGTTTCGTAGGTTTTGAATTTAATCAGCGCCAGCAGTGAGGAGCAGGAAGATTACGTTACTTGAAAACAACTGCCTCAAAATAGCATGATTGTTCTTGCGCTAGCTCGACCATGGAGAGTTAATGGGTCTCACGTTGCTGCGCGGACGAGGCAAAAAATCTTGCTGGTAGCAACGGTTTAATAATCGGCAATTAACATGTAGGCAATTACGTGGAACTAAACTCAAAAGATAATATTAACATTAGCAATCAATATCGTATAATAATAATGGAAATAAAGAATTCCTTTTGCAAACGACAATTTTGATGAAATATGTACATCTCATTAACATTTTATAGATCGACATGATTGATCTATTTCGCATCTGCTTTTTGAATGTGTAGTAATTTCGCCATTAAATATCTATTAACGTACAGAAATGAGAGTATATCTCGGAATATATCAAAATTTTTATCTCGGGAATAGCGGGAAATGAGAGCATAACGACGAAAGGTAAAACAAATATCATTTTCTATTAACTCGAGCTAATTGGGGAATCAGATTCGGCGTCAGTTAATTAAAAATCAATGTCTATCGAATCGATGAGCGAGATAACGCGGGCAGATCCGCGAAGCACGAGAGGTTGCTCGCGAAAGAAAGGTCTCTCTTTCCATCTCTTCCGGAGCGACTGAATTACGAGAAAAGCTTTTCGACGTTCTTATACGAGCGGTCCTTTTAATTAATCTCTGCCTCCTCGAACACAAGTATCACTCAGACCTCTAGCGCCACTCAGCATAGACCAACGAGGGTTCCGCGCAATCCTCGAGAAAATTACGCGGTCCATCCTTTGAACGAGATAGATTACTCTTGTCTACGCCGTACGATTTTGTATAGTTTTTTTTCGTTTCCTTTGTTTAAAAAATTTGTAAATATATTTAGAAAAAATGTATATTAATAAAAATTGTATAGACATGAGCTATAAAATTCTTTAAAAGAACCATTGTTGTTATCGTCGATTAATTTAACCGAATAAAGGTTAAGCATATACATCAAAGTTCAAACAGTTATCTTAATGCATCTTTGTAATACCTTTGCACCCAAATATCTTTATCTCGAAAAAGTAGAACTATAATTCAAAAGAATTTATAAACAGATTATATCTCGCACAACGTGGCCTTGCCAGAAAAAGCGTAGTTCGCAAATGTTTGCTAACGGAACAATCTCTTATCAGAGTCGAGCTAGGCTAAGATAATGAGGGATAATGTGTTCAACGGCGAAATATAACGCTCGGCATAAGCGTCGGTTTCGGTGAAGCACTCTCAACACTTATTTCGAAGAAGAGAGACCCCTGGCTTAAAATAACTTTACTGCAATATTTAAAAAAAATTTATTAGATATGTAAGTCGTTAATTTTTTATTTAATCTTATTGTTATTGTTAAATTTTGGATGCTGCAAATTATTTATATATCATTCATCTTATGCAATTTTAATTATGCAAGAACAGAAGGTGAAAGAAGCGGAGTATTGTACGCTTTGACATTTTGCCAGCTCAGTATTTTCTGCAAACCGGCGCGGCGCCGCTGACATTCGATGCATTTATCTTCGTCATAGCGCCCAAGAAACAATATTTACCGAGTCGCGAGATAAAGAGCCGCGCGGTTCGTGGCGGCGCGGCGGACTGCAATAATAAACTATCGCGCCGATGTAACGCTTAGCGTATCGAGTATTTCGACGAAATGATAATATTCGGGTCGTTCAACCGCCTCGCGCACCTCGGCGGGAGAAATTCACGAAGCTGCGGGAGTTATACGTAAAAATAAACAATATGCGCGCGTGGAGCATGCGGCGTTTTTTTCCCGTATTATACGTTTACATAAAAACAGCAACGTTTTAATTATGTGAAAGATCAAAACGGATAATAAGTGCGGATTTATGACATAAAATTACATCGTCGACTTTATTAAAGGTCAGCCGGGAAAAAATGACACGTTACGAAACAAAATGCGTCGTAAAACGTCGCTGTATTAACTGCAAGGCTTGCTCGGATATGTGAGACATCGTGTTATTACCTTACGAACGTTGACCGCTTTTGTTACGTACGGAGGTGAATAAAAGCGCGACGAGACGAAGTATAAACGAACCGCTAGCGAGCGAACGGCGGAATCGCAGACCACTCCTAGTTTCAGCGTCTATATACGCCACGTGTCGACTGTTACTGCACCGTGGCACGCCACTTTCCCATTTCCACTGCTCCTCCTGTCCGATTTATCGTCAGACATAGCCACGAGGTCATTCACACGGAATTCACAGTGTCTGTCGCGATTTGCACACGTGGACGCGCCTCTGCTCTACCCTCTAATTTAAGAGGTTTCATGTATTTTCGCGAATTTCATTACACAAACGTGTATTAATACTTTAGTATTGTAAAAACCGCGACTGAAGTAAAGCGGCAAGAATCGCGATAGGGTTTTTCGAAACGACGATAAGAACGCGGAGAACATTCGGAAGATTCTTTCTTTTTCCCTTCGTCTCAACGGTGTCTTAACGGAGGGTCTTAACGGAAAAGTTATCGCCATGACTTCCAATTCACGGCAGCAATCCCCGGGTCTTAAGTGAGTTCGGGGAACGACGGCGCGGGTTGCGTATCGGTATTCAGCGCGCAAAAGGCAAAGCTTGCATTTTGCAATTCGCATCGCGTCGCATCGTATCGCGCAATACAGAAAGGGTGACCCACCCTCGATATGAGAGGGTTACTGCGAAATAGAGAGAGAGGAGGGAACGGGGAACGATTGTTGCGGGGACGCGGTTGCCATGGAAGGACTCGGAGGGTGTTTCGAGAGCTTCCAGCGGTTTACAATGGTGCCCTGGTTCCTCCGGTCTTCTCTCTCCTACCCTTCGTGCATCCTCCTCTGCCACTGCACGGCAAATACGTGCACACACGCTCGCACGAGCCGCGTTCTCGCGCGCGCGCGAGATCGATCTCCCTCGAGTTACCTAACGGCTCTCGTTAGACCGGCCGGCCGGCCGGCGAAGCCAAGAAAACCGGTATTACTGAAAAACTGGAACCGCCGGTTCGTCGGCGGAACACGCTCGAGAACGGCCATGGAGAACCTTATTGCGCAACACTCGCCGATAAAAGAGTGCGACGCAAAAATATCACGCGCCCTGCATTTGTCCGTTTTTCTAATGTCGCGACGTAAAGCGCGAGGGAATGTACGGCGCGTTAAAAAGCGCGTCTTCGTCTAAATGGTAATTCAATTGCCTACGATGTTTCAGTGTTATTGACGACGAGGAGAGTACTAAATATCAAGGAAAATTATTTCTCAATAATAACATGATATATCGCTTATATTTTTAGAAAGATTTTTCAAGAGTATTGGTCATATATCGATGCCATGTATGGTAGGCAGTTTACTGTGGGCTATAAATGCCACCGTCGGACCGTAATAAAACGCATTGTTTTATAAGTTTGACAAAAAAAAATCGCGGCGTCTAATAAAATAGCTAAGGACCGATTTTATGAATGTGCCGCGATAAACAATCCCGCACATAAAGTCGCGGAAGAAATAATCGCTCTTATTTTTCTTCTGTCGATAATAACGGCAATAGTAACGAGTAATAGTAGAGCGACTGTAACGACTCTGGTCGTCGAATTTGTTCCAGGAACGGATCGCAGGGCGTTAATTAGCCGCGTCGTTAACTTCTTTAACTGTCAGGATCGTGCGCTATAGCAGGTTTCCTAACGAAACTACGACCCGAGTGACTCTATCAAGACAAGTCATTTGGAACCCTGCAGAAGCGCGTACCCTAGTTCAGAGGGGAGAGTCGACTGGGCTGCTTTACCAGTTATCCTTTCTTTCTCCGTTCCCACAAACAAGCGCCGAAATGGCAGGCAATTTGGAGGTCGAGGCCAGGTCCTAGGTCAAATTTTGTTAGGCATTACAGAACGGGGGTTGAAACGTGCATCACTTATGGGGCCTCCTCCCTCAAGAAGGCTACTTTCTGCCGCGTAATAGAATTAAAAACGCAGACGCGGTATTTTATCGATGTGAAATATTAAGAGCTTGTCATTTATCGAATTAACACATGTCGAGATTATAAGCTATAAATTGAAGTGAATCTCTTTTACAGATATGTATATAATTCTACGTAATTTATTTATATAATTTATTAATCTCGTTAACAATGCGGGCTTCATCATGCGAAAGCTTTGTTGTCTACATACGCATTTGTAATATTTCAATATGAATTAAAATAAAACACATTTGACATTCAAATAAATATAAAAACAAATATATATTTATATTCTACCGTCTAAGAGTGGTGTATTTTCTCATTTATTCCTTAAGTACAAAATTCGTGAGCAAACGTTGCGTTTTGTATTAATCCCAAAATAATGATCTGATGATCTGATGATCTGATTCCTTCTTTCGAATTCATAATATTACTTTGCAATAGAAACAGATAAGAAAAACAGTTTAAACAAGATTAGCATTAAATACACGTTAGCGTAAACAGATCGTGTCGATAATCCGGATTAACTTGTGGCAATCCCATGTTAATAATATTCTTTACCATTTTCCGGATTACGGTGCTACCTGATGCAGGTGGACAAGTCATTAACCAGGGTCGACGTTAATCGACGTCGACGCAAGAAAACATTGCACGGCGAGTAACAGGTCAAGGGAAAAGTATAAGAGAGTAAAAGTATTCTTTAACGCCGGTGCGCATATAAACGCATGTATGTAACTATGTACGTGTAGTGCATGCGTATATGTGCGCGCACAAAGAGACACACGCTACTCGGACTGCCCGGGTATTGATTTCCCTGCGTATTTGGGGTAGGACGACAGTGTTACAGGACGGGATGCAAAAGGATTCGCCAGGGGCGTAGCTCATGTCTGATTTATGCGAGTGGAAAATACGGTCTCTCTCTCTCGGCTGAGATTAATTTAACGAGTTTCTACGACGAGATTAAACCTGGTCGTCAATATTAGTTTAACTCTACATCTGGTTACTTTTTATACCTTATTAAAAACGCATACATATTGATGATGCATATATTGAAAGCGCATATAATTACGTGTTTAGTTAAGTATGCTACATTATTATGCTCCATCGTTAACCCATCATGAAAATAATAATTTACTTTTCTTTTGTCTCAAATTAATTAAAAAGTAACTCCTTCTCCGATCGATATGTTGCGTGACACGACTTTCGAAAGTCGTATTCGACGATTTATCACTTGTCGCAACGGTCGGGTTCATTTCGTTAACAAAGCAACGCGTCGTAATTCAAACGTCCCATAAGCGAAATTCTCGACGTGTCATTCAAAAAGTATAAGCGATTAATTACTCACCTTAATATGATAGGAGTTAAGCTTGGTGCGGGGCAGGCTGTTGAAAGCGCTGAAATCCAGACGACGCGAGAAGATGCCGTTGGCGCCGCAGCTTTGTCTGCAAGCAGATAAAATGAAGTTTTAGGTGACGTTAAACAAATACGACGATAAAATACGCTATATACATATATTATCCATATCACGCGCATTCCAATATATTTGCATCTACGACATCGATGCCTGGCAAAGAACGCGATTATTGATATCGAACGACATGGATCGTAAAACGAGCCCTTTAAAGGGCTTCCAACGGAAAAGTTTGTGTTCCACTGAATTTTTCGCGATTCATAATAACTTCGGACCCTCGGCCTCTCGCTTGACAACTCTCCCTTCAAGGACGCCAGTCGTACGACCCTCGTCGTGCAAGCCTCATGCTTCCTTTATGCATGTGCGACGATGAAAGCGAGCACGAAATATCTCCAAGTGCGTGTGTGTGTGCGCAGTTCTTTACCCAGCCCCACATCAATCGTCATAGAAAAAGCCAAAAGTTTCCCAAGCAGAGGGGCAACAATTTACCTTCGGCGAAAACGCACTATAGACCGATTACATCACGGGATATATAGACTTTGTTAAACAAACTATTGATGAGCTTAAAAAATGTATAAGCGCTTTTGAAACTGTTTGCCGGTTATTTTTAGACAAAGAAAAACATTTCTGCAACAAATTAAAATTAATATAAGCGCAAGATTAATATTGTTCATTCACTTCTCTTAATCGCTCAAATTATAATCACGAAAACAATAATAAAACGTTTCTGTAATTACAGCTGATAGGTCGATTAACGTTCAATTACACGGGAAGATCAATCATTTTCTACAACCGTACATTTCTGACACCTACAAATAAGCACACCGGCTTCTTCGTTGCGTAACACTCAACATAACATGAATCAACGACGGTCTCGGCTCGGCTTGCCTTATAGAAGAGATTCTGCTACAGGGGCACGGCAAATTAAAATGATAAAATAGAACAACAACAGGCGCCAGTGAGGTGGCCTCTCCAGGATACTCAGCGCGAGCTGGAATTACAGCGACGACCATAATGGTCGTCGGATCGAGCTGTGCAACATAGTTGCGTCACCAGGAAGACGAGCAAGAGCGAGCGAGCGAACGCGCGAGCGATAGGCGTTAACATAGTGGCGAACAGTGGGGATCAGCTACGACCTTGGCCTCCACTCTAGCGAGACCGTCCCTCTATCGCCGCCTGTATTGGTTGTTTGGCAATGTCAGTCGAGGGTCACGAAAATATTGCGCACCGTCGAAGGCAGGCGGCGGTTTTCTGCGAGGAAAGGGCAAACGCTCATTTACATTATGCAATGCGTTATTCGAATTGTAAGTCTGTTATCAGAGAGCTTAAATGTCGCTACTTATCGCGATCGGTTTAATCACACTTTTTTTTCAACGTGGAATCTGGGACAATTCTTGCCGAGATAAGTTTGGACGAGCGTAATACATAAATAATTGGGGTATTACATTGATCCCACGGTTCTAAACGAGAATTCGTTATTCTCTGTTTGATCTCTTTCTTGAAAGCTTAGATTGAAATCATGACCTTGAATCATATTAACGTGGATAGAGAAATTTTCAAAAATAAAAAAACTTTACACCTAGGCAAAACTATGTATATTAAAAATAAATTTATTGTTAGATTTGATTGAATTGCGACGAAAATGAAATACACAAAGTCACAAGGCACGTGTAAAGATTGATATATGAATAAAGATTATCCTTTGTTATTCCAAAACATGATTACGATCTGGAAAGCATATGCAACGGAAATATAAAGTTCATTCTTCGTCGCTCACGTAACCGCGTTGGCGCCAGACGTTATAATTCTACCAACCGTCACAACAAAACAGCAAATAGCATGTTTGAGCCTAAGTATAGTCTATTTTTACATATCAGGCGCGATAAATGTTGTGAGTTGCCCAAGTAATATTTTTTCGAATATCATTATTCAGTTATCGCGTTTCGTATCAATCTACCTGTTTTTTTTTCCCGATCGCGCTGTCACGGTTTGAGCTCCTCGTTAGATCCGATGATAGAATTTTACATCGGTTGGTCGCACGACGATGACTAACGTGCCGTTATGTAACGTGTTGTTATGAAAACTTAGTTGCGACAGGCGCAGCTTCGTGCGCGGGCGCACGGAGCACGGAGCGTTTCGAAGTAAATAGCGCTGTTTACACCGCATTACCGAGATTAGTCGACAATGTAGCGGAGAGCCGATAAAACGCGAGGAACGCGACGCGGCGCCGCTCCTTTTTTGCGCCGCACCGACCGCGCTTGGCAACTCGCAACACGTTGAAAATACACGTGAGTTAGTCGCGCGAGCCGCCCGCGGAAATTATTATCAACGCATACCCACGTCATCGGCATACCATATGCCTCCGACTAAAATCGAGCTGAACAAAAAAAAAATTATCGGAGCGCCGAGGCCGGATTCTTTGTTTCCGCACGATAGAAATTTTTATTTCCATATATTACTCAGCGAGCCGTGAATTACGCATTCCACACGAACGCTGAGCGTACGCACGTATCGAACCGAGTAATCCTTAAAAAGATACGCGTGTAGGAAGCATTCGTGGACTGGCTAACTTTCGTTTTCGACGAAGCATTCCTCGCATTCGACCGTGGGGGACGCTGACAAAAGACAAACAAAAAAAAACCGAAAAAGAGAGAGAAGGAGAGAAGAGACGGCACGCTGGAGGAACTCCGGAATAAAAATAAGAACACAGTGGTATACACGTGAAAGCCATTAAGTCGGACGTAACGGTGGGGAAAAAATAGTAGCCCGCAGTCCGATTTAGTGCGCACTAACCGGTTTTTCGTAGTTAACATACTCGAGCGCGCGCGCGCGCGCGCGCGCACGCATGCACACATCCGCACGTGTTATCTGGGAATGGTGTGTGCCGCGCACCGCTGATGCAAGAAAGTTATTATCTAACCTTGACGCGACACTCGCCCATGCGGGCCCCCGAATTTCGCGAGCACGTGTCGCAGATACCCTGGAATTTGGTTATCGTTGCGCCGGCAACGGTGACGCACGGCGACCCGAGACGCCCCGCGAGCGAGTCGGTGCATTATTTTTAGTCACGGACGCAATCGCGCAGGGGGGATATATATATATATATATATGTATTTTCAGGCGATATCGACGCGTAACGTAAGGCGCGATTAATCGTACGCTCGAGTAATGCCATTAGCCCTGAAAACGTTGCGTTCGAATCCCACTCGATTAACAGCATGGCGCCGATTAAGTTTTTGTATCGAGTGCGCTTGGCGAACAGGCGTATCAAATGTTATTGCACATTATCAGTGTTTTGCGTTCGTATCAGGATTAACCGCGAGATAAGTTCTGAGAAAAACCGTTAAATAAACATTAATAAAACGCTTATTAATAATAAAGCGCGAAACAATAACATGGATAACGATATAGTCATATAATATTATTATAGACTTACGAATCGTGCTTGGAGCGTTAACGTTTTACGGTAATATTATAAATATTACAAATTTATACATATCTCTCGTTAGGTTCATTAATACGAAAGAACAATCAATATCAGCAATTTGCACCTGTCTATATTAAGAGTTTCGTATCAAGAGATTTAACGTCTAAGCCACGGTGAAAAACATCTGGTCTAGCTCGGGCACGGCGCTGTCGAATTAATTGGCATCGTAAAATGCGCGATTTATGCGTTGCGGCATTCAGCGGTGTGGGACCTGATCTAACATTGTTGCGCAAACAACAGGCGTCATATACGGCGCTCGGCGCCGGACGGAGCGGATAAAGTTTTCGTAACCGAACACCGACTCGATAGACAGTGTATCGAGTCCCGGTCGGTCGCACAGAGACGGATTACGTTTCTAGGAAGTGTTCCACACTCGACACCTTCCCTCGCTTCTCCGCGCGCGTGAATGACACGCCGCGCCGTCGAGGCGTAAAGAGGATCCTGGGCAGCCGCGTATCACTTCGCCGCGTGTATATCCCGCAACCTGTCTTTTATTCGCCTTATTCCCGCGCGCCACGGCGACGACTCGATTTGTTACGTCGGCGACCGAGCCGGTTAGTCAGCGTTTCCGCGAATCGCGCCGTCCGTTCGCGGTAATATCACGTTGCGCCGATCGCAGGCAGGCAAGTGTTCCCGCTTTGCTGAAAATAGCAGCGAGCGGGAACGTGCGCGCGCACGCGCCAAACAACCGTATCTCTCTCTTTATTTTTTTTCCGCGCAGACATGTGTGCGGCCGCGATAATGATTATTATTGACGAACGACCGATCGGCCGTACACTCGTGCGCGCCATCAGGAATCATATAAACGAATCCTGTTGCGCTGTGTCGAAGAAACTCGACGGGACTCGACACATATTTTGCACATTTGCGAAGATACGCGCTTCGTGTACGCGCGCACTGCCGCGATTATGCAAACCCGTCACGTTTATCGCCAACCGCTCGACACACGAACCTGACCTATCTTAATACATCGACCGATACCATTTCTCCGATTTGTTATCGCGGATTAACGCGCTCGATACGCAAGTGCCCGTGGATAACTGATCGGAGCCCAACGGAGCGTGAGGGGCTCGCCCTTCGTCAAACGATCCGGAACCGCAAATTTTTCTCGTTTTTTTTTTCTTTCTTCTCCCTGGGAGTTGACGCCACTGCCAGAACATCGATGATATCACCGGGAATGTATATAGCGATAGATGCAACGGGGAAAACCGCGGCAGTTGCAATGGAATATCGTGCAACTTATTTCCGGCGACTTACGTCAGCGCACTTTATCGAGTGCCTGTGACCTAGGTCGTGATACCTACTCTATGAGGGAGAAAATTTTAGCTTAGGCACCGCACGGATGGTAACAGAATCTATTTTAGGGAGATTCAAGCTTAAAATAAAGTAAAATCTAAAGCTTCCTGATTCTGATAATTCTGTTATACATTATTATAGATTTTTATAAAATGTTATAAAATGTAAATTGGCATTGATAAAAAATTTAATTAATATTATTATCAATTTATATCAAAGTTTTATTAATTCCCCCCCCCCCCCGTCTTCAGATCTTCAGATAATTATCCTTTGTAAAATAATGTCTTTCTTTTAGCTAGAGTTAGAAACTGCTAGTGCAGTTTCTGACATCTCTATCAAGGGTATACGAATTGTATACAAGTTCAAGGATATATAAAATTAGCGATCTAAAACCGTTATACATATTAGATGGGGTTTGAGTCATAAAAATTTAGTGACGCATATTGAAAATGGATAGAATATTTTTATAGAAACAGGAAACTTCTATTAGATCATCAAATTTAGATTTATACAGATATATTATTAATGTGTTTTTCTACATTTATCTCACTTTGTCGCGTTGTGACAGATTCGATGATCCATGTTTGCCTGAATGCAGCCACAGCCATAAAATTGCGAATTTTCCGTTTGAATTTTAAAACGCGCGAAAAACAAGGTTAACTTTTTATTATTATAGCTTGTCTTCCATTTATATCCATGATCTCTGTATATTTGTGTGAAATCTGGAACGTATGTAATTCGCTGGCTTGTATATGTGTCGTAACTAAAAATATTCTCGAATCCAAATACATAACTTAGTAACAGATGATCGCCTGATATTATTTTTATCTCATACAACTGTATAAAAGAAATCTTTGTTATCGCTAACTGAGTGTTATATTCGAGGATAAGTGCAGAGTATGAGTACGTGACTTTGTCTACAAACAAGATAGAGATTGAAATGCTATCATTTCAAGTGTTTATCGATAGATACTCGGGCAACTTAATTAGACCACCACAGCAAGAAAATATCTCCTGTTCAAGCAAAATTGTATTTTTCATATAACAGTATAAGCGGCTCTATATTTCAAATCCGGTCCAATTCCTTCCCAGCATCGCATCGGTAATTTAATGGAAAGGCGATAGTTTCGGGGCAATCTGTACAGGCATTTTTCCAAGTAGGCGTCATCTTGTTTACCACGCGCTTACCAGCCGTTATTTACGAGCGTAAAGTTCTAAAAAAAGGCGAAAATGACAGAAGCGAAAGTAAAACTGAGCGAAGCATAGAGTTGTGTGGCTCGATGATATTTTTTTTTGCTAGAAGCTTTATCGCATTTTTGCGCAGTTAGGCGATAACGTGCTCGCGAGATGCCCTTCCGTCACCGGCATCTCACACGTACACTCACATGTATACACACACGTATGTGCATTACTGATGCGCGATATACACATCAGCCAATGGTCGCGCGAGTAAAACTAAGCGCCACTGGGCGTGTCGCAAATAACATACTCATAGTCATGATACATTCGCGTGCACATGTGTGAGTGCATTTTTTTGTGGACACCGAGCGTGTGTATGTCTGCGTGTGTGTGAATCGGACCGTGTTACTCGTGCCGGAATGCAGAGCCACGCGGTAAATAAAGACCTCGCGCGACCGCGAAGAAGCTAACCCGATAAGACTTCGCCGAAGATCTCCAAGGATGGAGATAAATTCTGCGAACTCGTTAATATTCAAGAGCCGAGCGGGATAAAATTATACTTATTTTCCTGACAAGCGAGTAAACCGAGCATCGTTGATTCACAGTGTTAAGACGGGAAAGATTAATGCGTCATTTATGTACGGATTGTTCGGTAAAGAAAATTTGATTGTAAGAGATGTAATAGAAATGTAGTTTTAAAAAACTCTTAATCACTCAATCGAGAAGTATAATTTAAAGCGTGAAAATACCTGCTAAAGAAATATGAAGCAAAAAATCGTATATTACCTTATTATCAACTTTATTTAAAGAAACGGCATAATTAATCCTCTCTGATTATAAAACTTGTGCAATAAGCTGCCGAATTAAAAATCAAGAATTTTTTTCAGTATTATAATCCTGGGAATTACATGACATATAAAAAGCTCGCATATGCATTTGCTAATGTTGCATAATATTCTAAGTCAGTCAATCTCATTTTCATAAATAAGATAAGTTCCTTTTTTAGACTTCTCTAATTAAAACGTTTTGACGTTGCTTTTGATTATAAAAATATTTCTTTTCTTTTTTTCTGCTAGAATAAAATTGTAATGTTTCGAGTAAAAAGTTGGTTGCCTATAATCCGTGAAATCTACCTGCGGCACAAAACGTACCCCATTCAGCCGGCAAACTCGTGCGCGGATTGACGAGGTGTTTCGAATTACCGAGATCAAAGCACGCGCAAACTTTGTTGTCAACGCAGAGAGGGAGAAATGGAACGGGCCACGCGAATGGTTATCGGTAAGCCGAAAGCGTCCATAAGGGATTGTCGGGTAATGAGATAGCGTCAGCGAGGAGAGGATCGAACGTGTATAGATTCGGTGTCTTGCGTCCCCGCGATGTCCTTGAGCGGCGCGGATGAGACTCCTGAATTCGCTTCACGAATTACTTAAGAAGCACGTGAGGATCTTGCTAAAGACGGAGGCTAACCAGCTGCCACGTGCAATTTCTACGGACAACGACGACGATGATGACGATGATGACGACGACGAAGACGACGAACATCGCGCCTCTTGTACGTGCCCCGTCTACGTGGCACGATGAAAAGGAATCTTTTGCAGCTCACACGACTTAAATCCCCCTAAAGCGGGTCGCAGGTGTGCGTTAATGAGTCGGGCAACGATAATGGAAACGACGGTACGGCTAAGCACACACAATGGACCGTCCGACCGACCGACCGGTCCCCGCTGCTTGTGCCATGGTTCTCTCCAGCCAGTCGATGTCGCGTGAAAATTTGTACAGGCTGCTTCTTTAGCACTTAACCCATCCTAAGAAACTTACTTTACGCGAACAAGGTAAACGTATTCTCGATGCCGTGAGTTTCTTTCCCACATATGGGCGCTCTGTCACGATAACCAAGAACAAGAAAAGAAATATGGCACATATCTCCGAAATACTAAAGACAGAGACCGGTAATGCAAAATAAAGAAATAAACGTCGTACATTTTTCAAAAACGTGCAGTTAAGTCTGCACCGCCATTCCTTTAACGCTCGTCCTATCTGAAGGCGCCCATCTTAAATGTATTCAGAATGCAATTTTGTTTTTGTGGTCTTTTTATTTCTTCAGCTGCTATTAACCGAAACTGGTTTTTAAATATGATTTCACGTTACATAAACACGCCCGATCACACACGCGTTATTTTTATAGAATATAAATATAATATACGACTTTTTTTGCCCAAGATAAAGGCTCGTATTCTCGGCTCACTTTTATCGATAAAAGCGCGCTTTTATTTCTGAAATGCTATAGTATATGTAACGTGAACCATATTAAGCATCTCAGAAATAAAAGCGTGCTTTTATCAATAAAAGTGAGCTGATGAGAATACGGGCCAAAAAATCTTCATATAAAATAATTTCTGTGCTAAAAAAAGACACTGGGATACAGGACCAGAACCAAAAGAATCGGGGACCGGTTCTTCCGGCGCGATGCGATTTCCGTCTATTAATAGACGGCATAAACACAGCAGAACGACGATACGAGGATGCTCGCGCGGCGAAGAAAAACAAGCTTCACGGATGACAGCCACGAGAAGACATTGATGGCCGCCGGTTGTCGGTTACGTGCGTCGAATCATGATGCAGAATCCCCCCCGGTGCATTCGTCCGCGAGAGTGCCTGCATGTTCCCGATTTAATTGTATGCTAATGCCGCGCGTTCGATCTGAGCGTGAAAGCAGTAGCCGCTATGCCGAGCTTCGCAACGTTCGTTAATTAAAACGAGGACGATCGAGAGGCGGGGACTCTCGATTTGCGAGTTGTTGTCGCGTCTAATCTAGGCAAGATATTCATTAATTCGCGTTACAAAGGCTCTCTATCATCGCGAAGGATATCGAGAATCAATCCCGTCGACTATCGAAAACATTTTACACGCGAATTACATTAGGCGATATTAATTTGTATTTTAAACGCGCATAAATGTCTTTCATCACCGGGAGCAGATGTAAGATATCGGAATAATACCAAGATATTACTTTCAGTTCGCTATTATACCGCGACGCGGCAGTAACATGTGCCTACAAGTTTCGAACAAGTTCGGTATCAGCCGTAACATTTTTCCTTCTCTTTTTTTGTTGCCAAGTCTTACCCACACGATATATCGTCGCGTGATCTTATGTGTTGTGTATACATAAACCATCTCTCGCGGCTATCGAATTATCGAAGCTAGAATATCTCAGCTGTGATATCGGGAGTAAACGTCGCGCAAAGTATTGACTAGAACTGTTTATATACTATGGAGGGTGAGAAGGGAAGAGATCCGTCAAACGTATGTCTGCAAACATAGCGAACCAACTGCTCTCCAATCTCCCTCTCGCTCCTCGCTGTGTTTCGTTAAATCCCGTCCGGGATGCCGAAGCGAGGCTTTTGTCGCCGACACGAGCCGTCTTTGAGGGTCAATGTCAACGGCATACTGTCGATAGCGAGAGCCTGGTTGGACGATGCCTGAAAGGGTGCGATTTCGAGTGTCATGTTCAGGAACGCGCGCTCTCGTCCCTCCTCCCCTTCCTCCCGCCCCCTCGAAAGAGACCGTCGCTGGATTGTTGCATTGCTTTGTGCGACGCGTACTCGACTGACTCGTCACCGAAAATGTCACCGGGGTGAATCGAGGGAGAAAAGCGGACGCGACAATCGTGGGAGACTGCGTTCGTGGTGGTGCAGCTAGTTAGTTACGCAAAGCAGAAATCGTCGGTGCTTGTGTACAAGGTTATCAGTTAATAAACCTGACATTTGATTACGAGAATAAAAAATATATCGCTTTACGTGGCGGATCTTATATAATGTAATTTACAATAAAATTTATGATTATAAGGCTATATATATTTCTGTAAATCGAATTTCAGCTTGAAATTTTGTGATTTGATCTTACGACAGTCGAAATCGCAGGAATTCGTTCACTTATTGTTAGATTTGGCCAGATTAAGAAAATGATATTACGAATACCCGCAGCCGAGTATCGATGGTAGTTGCAGTTGGAAAGAGAATCGGAGCGACGTCGAGAACGAAAGCCATCCAATAAACCGAAATAGAGTCGGCGGATAAGGAGCTTTTTTCTCCTCGCCAGGACACGTACGCGCGTGAGAAAAAGGAAGTCGAACGATCGTGTAAGGAGGTCCTTGTAAGCGGACTTATCCCCGACGCGATAACGGACCCCCCGAATGAATCTCGCCAAAGAGAGAGGATTACCTGAGAACTCTAAAGGTTAATCCCCCTCCCTCTCGACCCGCCACACAGTTATACAGCGCAGGGAACTCTCGAGGATTATATGCTCACGTGCTCCAGAAAGCACGAATTCCCGCCAGATTTTCAAGAGGCAGAGACACAAGCGGACTCTAAGCTCCGTAGTCACATTTCATTTCAAATGTCTGAAATTTTCATTAGTTTGCACCTCTTTCCGAGCGGATATCATTGAGAATAATGTAGATTGTAAAGCCTTAACAGACTAATTACGGAATTTTTTAATTGGAATATTTCAAATTTATATTTTAATTATTTGCTGTCAAAAACTTTGAAATTTTCTGTTCGACGAATTACTCTTTCGCATTAATTTAAAAAAAATGCACGCTAAAGTGCACGTTGTGATAAACTACTCTGAGATATTCTTATAAATATAGTATATGTATACATATATATACATAGAATATATCGAGTATGTTATCAAGTGCAAACATTGCTCTCAACTTAATCTCTATTACGCACGCGATGAACATGTAACTGAACATTTACACATTTGTCTAATAATATATTAGATTTTAGAAGAAATATAGCATGTTAGATTATAACAATAGAAACAAGAGAAAAAGAAAGCAAGAGATATCATTATCACCACAATTAATTCTAGCTGGTAAATTTTTCTCTCGGTTGTTTTTCTCGGCGCGCGTACTTGGAAAATACATTCGAGCCGCGGTAGGCCATAATTATTTAACAAATTATTGCGAAACGTATTATCAGGCATCAAATATAAACAATGAAGCACGCGAGGCGCTTCATATCACATATCCATATGTTATGGTACATGCCGTAGACGAGAGATAAAGAGATGAGAGAGAGAAGAGAAGAGGAGGGAGAAACGTTTTCGCTATAATTAAATGTGGCTGGTAAAAGTTTCCCCTATTTTCCGAGGCGCATACCCACAAATTGCATGCGAGCGCCAAACGAGTGTATCGTGCACGCGAGAAAAATGCGAGTTGCGTCTTTCTCTCTCCCTCTCTCTTCTTCTCGAGCAAAGCGAACACGACGTTAACAAACCAATTAGCAATAAACCACCTCCGGGCCTGTAATAATTTACACACTCTCGTGCGTAGAATATACACGTACGAATGCGAGAGGAGGTGCGGCGGCGAATCTTTCTCGTCTGGTTCTCCTCGTCCTCCTTAACTCTCGCCTTCGAGGAATCCGATGAAACGGACGGCAAGGCGAGAGAAACGGAAGACACGGCGGAGAGGGGAGGAAGATGAGGGCGCGGGCGGCCAAAGATAACGGGATCGCGTAAATAAGGATCCGGGCGCTGCCAGGACGAACTGGCAGGCTGCTTGGCTGGCGTTTTAGGCTGGTGATTTAGCCGGCGGGTCGTTGCAGGAACGCGATACAACCGATCGAACGTATTTGAAAGAATCTCTTTGTCGTAGCCTCCGCATTTCGAAAAAAGGGTATATAAAGAAATCGCGAGAAAACACAGATGGAGAGGGAGTGGAGGAAGAGGGAGCGCAAGATTGAGACTTAACCGGAGTCAGGAGTGGTTCCTGCGGGAGAACTTCTTCGCGCCATCGAAGAAGCTTTGGAATATAGATCGTCTGCTTCCCCTCCCGGGAAACGGAAGTGACGTGTTCGTTGCTTCCGACGCAATATATTCCGCTGCGATTGTTAGAAGTGGCGACACGTGAATCTGTATTCGCCCGGGGATTCCCCGGTTCAATTAGCATGTATGTGATACTTGCGCGATTGATGTTATTTTCGTTTTACGACAATTTAGCAATTTGAATCGACTTCATAAATTAAGATCAGTGTCCTGAATTTAAAAGTTCTTAAATGTCACTTGCTATATTCTATGAATTTTGATAAAGGTGATTTCGATATGATTCAATTATCTTCAATAAAGTATAACGCATTGATAAAAATTGATGACCTTTTATAATCCAATGTAAAGAGTATCTGGACAACATATTTTACATTGAAAAGATTAAAGGCCGTTTCTCTGTCTAACTTTTTCTGCAGACTTTAGAAAAATATCATGCTTATTATAACTACTGCGATATTCCTGAGTCAGCGAAACGAAAAGTTTTGACGTTCTTAACGTATTCGATGTTCATATAAGTTAAGATAATAATATCGCAATGTGAGGGCGGCTGCCTTTTGACACATATTCAAAGTATCCTTACTAACTTATGTGAACAGGATATTCTGGCATCGAATTACGTATTCCGTAACACGCTCATGTAACGTTATAATACCGCGAAGCCTCTCTCTGTTTCTGTCGAGACAATGAGAGGGTTCGGAGCAATCTTCCATGAGAAATTCGAGCTCGGATCGAGTCACGTGGATCGGCACGAATTATGATCGTCGAAAAAAAAGACCGTTATAACGTTGGGAAGCCTTGCCAACCCAAAAACTATTTCTGTGGGTATCGATCACAATGCATAAAATATCTACTTGACTTTAATCTATATTCATATTCCCCATTTATCACATGCAATAATAAGCCGTGAGATTATATCTAGTGCGGAACATAATTCAGCTTCATTCTTATATCATATCGATATTAGATTTTCATATTATACTCAGAATTAGATAGACGAATTAGCATTAAATGTTTATCTTCAACTACCATTTTTATTGTAACTATTCTTTGTTCCACCGAAATTTTTCATGTTTAAAATGCTGACGGGTACATTAATGTTCATTTTAATTAAAGATGCATTGTTTATCGCCACAAATATAATTGTACAATTAAGAATAAGGTCATGCGATAATTTTCGGTCAACTAAAAAAAAATTCAGCTTGCGTTAACATTACAGTGCAATTGAAGACGTTCTCAAGTCTGACCTCTCTGTCCCTCTTTCGTCCGTTAATTAAGCCGAGGTCGAAAAGTTTCGACAAGCGCGCCTCACAGCGAAACGCAATTTCCTTAATTGCCGCAATTCGGCAAACCGACTGAAAACGCGACACCGTTTCCGCCGAAATGCCGCCCGTCACACGTCGGACAAGCCTAACGTAATTAAACTCGTCCGAGGGATGTAATTTTTAAGTAATCACCGTCCCCCGAAAGTCAAGAGCGCGTAAAACTCTTCCGCCGAGGGATGCGCACGATGGCTATTCGGCTTATTACCTTGAGAACCTTATCGCCTCTGGAATTCTAACAGAAATTTAATTCCCCCCGAGTATAGGCGGGAATACGTTTAACTTCCGTATCTGAGAAACTTTCAAGCACACAAGATCGTAAAATGGCGCAGCATACATATTAATGTTGCTTGAAATACATTTTTTCTCAACGAATTAAATTTCATTAAATTTAACTAAATTTAATTTAATTTAACTACAATGAATAATGTGCATTTTCATGGTAATTATCATATAAGCAAAGAGAGTTGCTTTGCAGCAACTCTTTAAATATTTATGTGTTATCATGAATTTACCTCTGTGTTTAAACGCATTTCTAAAAAGAAATAAACATGAATTTAATTTAATTCATCGTATTTCGCGCTGTAAAAGAATATATTTTTCTCCACATTTTGCATATGAAACTGATGTCAGCGAGGTCGGGTTGAGTCAGGTTACGCGAAGAAAAAAAAACAGGAACTGTGTCGGAAACAATATTATCTTCACTCGCGCAATCGTCGCCGAGTCACGGCGCATCGACGACTGCATCTATTGTGCCCAAATATAACTTGGATTTTTCTAACGCGATTTGTATTCATGGCGACCTCATTGCGGGCTTTCAATATGCAAGCGAGCTCGTCGGCGCGATAAAATTTCGCCTTCGCGAAAAACTACGCCGGAACGGTAGGAAACCGCGCGAAGAAACGGACGGAAGAAATACAAAGGTGAGGAAGGAGGACAGAACGGCTCGCCTGCAGTTCATGAATGTTAATGACGTACGAGTAGGCGAGGCGCTATGCTCCTATCTCCCTCTCCCCTTGCCTCCTCCTCGCCCGTTTCCTCCACAACCGTCTCGTACGACCCATACATATTTGCATGAATTTGGCAAACAGCTCGTTACGAATGCGACGAATGCCATATAAGCGTGCGTGCAAACGTGAGCGCGCGCGAGAAACGCCTATGTTTGGGTCAACGTGTGAAGGCCGTTCGGCGCCTTGCAAGTCCGCGAGCTGAATGCGAAACCGAATTAATTTTTGACTCCGTAATTACCGCGCCTTGTCACGAGCCTCCGCTCCGAGAATCGTTGACAGAGTTCATTATTATCCCGACCTTCGTGTCGATTATCTCACAAGCCGAAAAAAACATCTAGTATATATTATGTCACTTGTCGAACGTTTCGTTCAACTCCCTCTAATGACAAATATCAATAGCTGGTATCGACATCGAGTACTGAAAAATTGTCTGAAAAATTGTTCTGACGAAAGTTCTAAGTCGCGAGTCGTGGAGATGTTTTTTTATCAAAAGAAGCGTCCATTAAATTTCATCTCAGCTTTTTATATTAAAAAATTTTCTCGTCGAGCTGACATTGTTTAACAAAACATGCGCTTTTAATGAACTGCCGTTATTATTAACGCGATACGCTGAGAGAGGAATAAAAGTTTCAACTTCGCGACAGTGACCACGGGTGCTGGATGTAATGAAGTCTAATCCTTTTATAAACTTGCGTCTTTTATATCTACGTGAAAATAGTGAAGAACACAAACGCGCCCTCGCGTTTAACAAAAAGTAATTTCAACTCGCGCCGTATGGAAATTACTTCTTGCGCGCTATCTGCAAGAATAAAGATGGAAAAGAAACTTTTTCCTCTCGCGCAGCGCTTTGTGCACAACTGTCGCTTTGTACTTCGAGGCGGCGACCTTCCGTAATATCGATATTCTCATAATCATTTTCTTCTATTGTTGAGAACTTGTAAGAAAATATCTCTGAGGAATATTTAATTTCTTCATATACTTCATATTTTATTACACAAAATTGAATACGATATGAAAGCTTGAGATACGTACGGAGAAGAAAATAATAGTAATATCTTTAAGAAAAGCTATGTAACATCGGTATAATATATTAATGATAAATTGCTGAAGCAGTATCGATATTTTCACTTAATTATTGATATTTTGACGGAATATCGATGTTGTCCTGCCGGCTATCGTTAGTGTCGCGCTGCTTTTCTTTAATAATTGGCACATCCAGGAGCCAGCCGGCGTGCCCGGAATGTCTTATTCAGAAAAAAGAAAAAAAAAGTGCGACCGATAATAACGCGAGAATCCTGTTGGATTTGATAACGAGACGAGAAGCGAGAGAGTGTATCCCCTCGGAGGGAATTTAATTAAGAGCAACTTCCACCTTTTCAAAAAGAAATGCGCGCGCGAGAGGGAGGAACATCTCGCCCCGTCGTCTTTAAGGCATCCTTGGGGCGTTTCTCGGCCTCAGGGTCGGGGTTCAGGGTCAATCCCCAAACTCGTCGCTCCTCTCTCGATTCCCCTGCGCCCCGTCGGCTTACTTCCACCATTACTTTGCGATTTTTTACAGGAGATGTCGTCTCCGCTGCAGCCGGATGCGATTATGAGCGCAAATGGCGGTTTTTCTTAGAAATATTCGACGCGAAAACTGTAGCATTATATTAAAAATTACATCAGTTTGATTGCATCCCTTGGCTTGTGGAAGATTTGATCTTAATAACATCCTAATTATGTAATTCGTATGTATATGTATATCGACATACTTCATAAATAAAGTTTGAAATCAAATTTGGGCCGCGTTCAACAACTAAATGTGAAGCTGCAGCTAAATGAGAATACAAATTTGCGATTTTATGTGAATTTTTTTTTAGGGTTCTTTATCTCTGTTTTGTATAAGTGTTTTAATGGCGCTCATTGAAATCGATACGTTTGATATATCGCTGCAAATTGCATGGACGTGATCGCATACAAACGATTATCAGCGTTCGTAACGTGTACACGCGCGATGCGAGCGGGCAATTCGTTTGTGAAACGCAATCGGTGAGTGTTAATCCATACGCGTCCGCTCCAAGCTTGCAATTATAGACAGATTAATCACGATCACGCGCATGCGATCAACAGCCCTGCAATTTGACTACCTCTTCGCCTGCCACTCACTTTCGGATGATGCAAATGGTATAACGGGACTAATTGATCGAAAATTTGAAATGCAAATGTCACGTGCAATATTTCGAATATATAACTTTGGTTAAATTCCTGCGGATGTGACCACAATTAGCGCATATCTGTGTTGAATAAACGTATTCCCCTGTACAAAACCAGAGAATGCCGGAATGAATATAATCGTAAGGCGTAAATGTAGTAATTCCACATAGCAAAGAATTATCTAAAAATTATCGGTCACGCGCTTTTCCGAGAAGTGCAATCCCTTACTCACCTCACTATCCAGATTTAACTGCCACGGCCGCAATTTGAGATACCTTATCGTTATCGTAAACCTAGACCCGTATTCCTGAGAAAGTTTATACAATCTAACGCGCCGCGATATGAATGCACCGTATAAATTTACGATATTATCCCTGTCAATTTTTTCCACAACGCGTTTCATGCGTACTTACAAATTCAATGCACGCTTTGTCGGAGAAACTTCGTAGTATGTGGAACGCGAATGCTCGAAATGGAAAACAAGTACGCGCGAGTGCGCACAGATTAGATCGGAATCAATGGTAAATGTTTATGAAGATTTATTGCAATTTTAATATCTTTGTGTGTTCTCTCATTTCTTTCTTTTATTCTTTCAAAGAATCCTATTAAATCGAGTATTAAATCAATTTCGAAGGATTAATCCTCCTCTGTAACAGCGATTTCTCTATACTTATATACAGTAACTCGCTCTCAGATTCAAGCTATTAGAACCCAACGATTCTCTTAATAGTTCTGCGAGCGTACATGCATCTCCGTAATGTCTAGATATGTCGAGCAACGGCAAAGGAGAGAAGCGAAATAAAGATAAAATTTATAAGCCCGCAAAAAATTGTCCGGTACGCCCTCCCAATAAATATTAACGCATGAAAGATGTCGCACGAGAAAAAACATTCGCGGCATGTTTTTCCGAGGGTATAGTGAACATCTACGAATGGCCGTGAATGGAGCGTTTCGCGATTTATTCCCAGTTAAAATCCGAGCCCTCGGTGAGCTCGTCGCGCGCCACAGCAACAGCGGAAATTTATAGATCCGCACGCTGGTCTCTTCCAAAGACGTCCGTAACAGTCGCGACGAAGAGAAGAGGCGAACGAAAGTTCGCAAAAAGGAGAGAGGAAAAAAGAGGGGAAATCGCTATCATACGCGCGGCATAAACGGACGCAACGTTCCCGAGAATAACCGCCCTGTTGCTATATTGCGCGATGAACGGAAGGGGCGGTGGTTTTCACGCCCCTCTCCCTCGCGTTGCGTTTAACACGTAACGATCCTCAGAATTCGTGATCAACATCCGCACCGTCCGCGATATCGTATCGTGGCTCTCGGGTCGAGATTCATGCTACGGCCACCACCCACAAGATTCAGAATAAAGGTGAGCTCATAGTTGCACGGAACTACTACGTAACACTAACAATAAGAATCTCGAGTGTTCTGTGCACGTTCGTAGGTGTGAATTAATTCTTCAGCTTCATTCGCATCTTCTCCTTTTAATCGTAGAATGTAAAACGCGGTGAATGTGTCAGGAGGACAGAGTCCGGAACAAAGGAAATTCGTGCGGAAAATTCGCGGCCTCGATAAGTTTTACGTCTCAGCACTAACGACGTAATTATATTGGAAATAAGAGCGTTAAATGCCAGAACAGCACTGACACTATTATTTACTTTCGTATTATCTACTTTCCTGTTTCAAAGTGTGAGCAAACGAAACTTAAAATGGGCGAAGTCATTGCTTAAGAAATTCAATAAGATAATAAAATGTACAATAAAATAATCTAAAAATATCTATTACATTATATCTAAAAGACTAATTATCATCTATTTCAGTTGCCTTATAAAAATCATAACAGAATCAAGTTATTTTTCTAGAAAAAATCCTCTGCCAAGCAATGTCGCAAAAAATCAAAAATCTAAAAAAATAATAATAATTGCAACCTTTGGAAATGTGTTAATCGAAATTGGAGCACGGATAAACCTTAAAGAGAGTCGCGAAAAAGTAAGAGACATCGGTCGAGATGTCAAAAGAATAAGCAATATTTGATCGTAACACAGAAGTTAACCGAGATTTTTTTCGATGTTGCGCGAAAAGCTGCACAGGCAACCGGGTGCAGGTTTTTAGCAGCATCCTCTCGACGCTCTCTACCTCTTTAAATCGTAGTGGCGTGATTCCATGCCGTTGGCCTTGGGAGCTGCTAGAGCGTTCAGACTTCTCCTCGCTCGGTGGCCCTGAGAAGGTGGCCACGGTCAAGGTTACGAGCATCCTCCCTCCACCCCTCCCCTCTTTCGTCTTCTTCTCCCTCTTTTCCAACGTTAGCAATCGCTTTGTGCATACGTGCACGCATCACACACGCACGCACAAACGTACACACAACAAGCTCCAACGGGTCCCAGCCGCCCTACTCGTGCGTGAGCGGCCTAAACTCGCCGTTGCATCTTGGTACATGTGCACCCGCCTCAAGGGTACCGCCCGATCGCGCCCGAAACGAAAACGAAACCGAGAATGCGGAGAGGGTCTGAAGATCTTGCTAGCCGTTGTGTTCGAAAAAACTTAAATGCATTCAAACGATATAAGATATAATGCTTTTAATAATTATAATGCATTTATCCTTGTTATAAACTCAAAAGTGTCCTAACAATATAGAATTAGCATTAACTTTAGATTTACATATTATAAACTTTATTGTTTTTTCGAGCTTAATAACAGTACTTAAAAATAGCGAACGAATCTGAAGTGACAATTTTATAAAATAAAAAATGATCGACTCAAAGATTTTTTAAAGAACTGCAATTATAGCTTTCTCAAAAAAGAGAAAACGTTTTTCAACTATATCCCGCGTTATTTATCACGCTTTCTTATCTGCGAATTATCTTGCGAAACGGCGCTTAGCAAGATAAATCCGCGTTCATCACGAGCGAGCTCTCAATCGAGCAAATAGACAGCGTAGGTCAGAAGTCTGGAAAAATTCGGCGTCGTAGAACGCGGCGAAGCATCAGGGCCCAGGAGGGTTCCCGACCCGTCGAACTGGAGGAGGTACACATAAACAGAAATAGGACAGGTTTCCAAGGCTGCATCTATATATAGGATGCACACATGCATGCGCGCACATACACAGAGGCGCGAAGAGCGCGCGCGTGTACTATGGGTGGAGCGCTGTCGTAATCGTCGTGGTGGCTCTCTCGCTCCCGCTGCCCTTCGTCTTCTCGCTCTCTCACCGGAGGTCTAGAGCAACCTAATACGCGTGCACGGAGGCACGTACGCACGTAGCGCGGCAACACCATGCCCGACATCGCTCTATAGAGAGCGACCTACGCGCGACGAGAAAACAGACCAGCGGCGTTCATTCATGCCCTCTCGAACGCGCGCCCGGAGAGTTGCTTTTACGACACGCGGACGCGAACGACGACTCGCCTGCGTTTCCTCCCTCTGACGACACTCGCTCTTTTTATTTCCCTCGTGCAAAATACACACCGCCGAAATATAAATCGTCCCGTCAACGGAAAGAAAAACACGTATTACGATTTTTAACTGTGTTGCGTCTCGTGTGCGTATGTGTGACGTCAAAAGCAGTCAAAATACAATCTATGTTTAAAATCTTACGAACACTAGTCTTGTGGATCGACTCGGAATTAGCGCACGTTCTCTTTCGATACAAACCGCTATCGCGAACTGAACAAAGAAACTGCTCGATAATCGCGGTATACAATATGGAACGTCATAAAATGTTAATAAAGGCACGCCAGTCGTCCGAACAATTTGCTGAGTTTATGACACTCCTCGGCAGTGCAACGTCTTAAAAGTTTTTCGCTTAAGTTTGTCAAACTTAAGATTTCAGTACAAAAAAGCGCGCAAGATTCATATTAACGTAATATAGACGCAAGCTCTTGTCCAAAGAAGCAAAGTTCCGATTAGTTTCGAACATTCTTTAAACTCTGATTTTTTTAAACTTTCTACCCTGTAATAAGATCCTTTCTTTGAGACGCTCTTAAAAAATGCCACGGAGCCGCGCCGCATATTTCAGAACTTCAATGAGTGCGTGAACCGGTTCCACGGCTCTTTTGCGAAACCAGCAGGCAATGATTAATATTAAAAATCAGTAGAGCGAATTAACCAGCGGTTGGGACCGCTATCGAATTTGCGATGTTCGGTGCGTCGTTTCTGTCCCCTCTGCCTCTCCCGAAAAGTTCCCGGTGTCGAATTTCACGAGGCGGCGAATCAGAATCGATTCGTCTCTATGAGAAGCCGAATGTCATTTGCCGTTTCGTGATTTCGCGAGATGTTTTAACGCAAATTCAAATGTTCGCGATGCGCATGACGATGTTGAACATCAACAATCATACATCAACAACCAGTTTCGGCAGGACGCTCCTTTAACCCTCCCCCCCCCTTCTTTTCATCTCGTTAAAGGCTTCCGCCTAGTCCCGAGAACCAAACACATCTTCCGAGAATCTTCTTCGCCATCATTTGGGCACCATCTGCCGCGACAGAAATCGCGCGGTACGCTTTTATCTAAATATTTGGAGACCATAAAACGCGGCGAGCGACAAACTCATAAAAGAAACGGCTGGATTAACTGCGGTTCGGTGGGACGCGATTATGTAAGAAAGAACCAAGTAGCAAGTCTCGAAACCGAAACCAATTTTACCTGATATATGTTTTCGTGTGTGTGTGAGGCGAAATTTATTCTCGTGAGCCGCGCTTAGAACGATATAACCGTGCAAATTTAAAACAGAAGATATTCTGGATTTTCTGAATTTCGTGATTTATATAGGAGTTGTCGTAACAAACTTGCCCCTCCATAAAAAAAAATAACGTTGAATATTCACAAGAGGAAATACTTCGGTTCTTAGCCACGCCCAGTTTTTACGTCATATAAGCATTAATATATCGTGAGCGGTCTTTTCTTTTTGCATACATTCTTTACATTCCAATCTGTCCGTATGTGGCTTCTCAGTTTTTGTATTTTCACAAATCCACACATCAAAAGGCTTCGTCGGCGTCTTCACGGTTTTCATTCTCACGCGTCTGCTTTAAGGTGTCGTCTTTCCCCGGAAGACACACCCACACAACGACACGCGACGAAGGTCTCGACGGGAAAACGACTCCCGCGCGCCCGCGACGCGACGCGTTCCTTCTCATCTATCATTCTTATCCGAAGATTCGGCCTTTCTTTCCTTAGCGAGATCCCATTCGAGGGATTTGCGTGAAACGAGCTCGATGCATCGTTTCTATCTCACAATGCGCACAGTCTTTGTCGAAAAATATTCAGAGAGCCTTTGTTCGCAATCCTATACCAACGATCTCTAATAGTCGATTGCGAGAACGAATTGAAATATCAGACAGGTACGTTTCCAAAATTTACAAGAATTCGTATTTAAGCGACAAGGTCTTTCTACAAAAACAATTCATCTTCGCGTGTTTTGTTGTGAAGAGAAATTATCGGGCAAGTAAACGCGTTAAGAACGTAAATAAATTGCTCTCGTCAATGCCGCAGTGAAGATAATGACGGTACGTTTGAACAAAGTGCATTATAATTCTGCGATTGATTCCTCCCCTTCTCACCCTTGGATGTTACCAGCTAATTAGCTAATAGAACGATAGAGGAAATTACTCACCTCGCGCGATCGCTGAAGAAGTCGACTTTACTTTTCTTCTTCATGATTGCCTGCGGCTGATGAAGGGGGCTGACGCTGGGCTCGCTGGTGGCCGGCGGCGAGCTGGAGCCGGTGCTGGACGACAAGGAGCCGGCTCTGCCGCGACCGGACTCGATCATCTGGGCCTCGCTGGTGCCGCGGCCGTTCGCGGCGACGACGTGGTTGCCGTGATTGGGCGGGCCGGCCGACACTGCCAGGCTCGGCCGGGTGTTCTGACGGTTACGTCGCTTCTTCTTCTTCGCCTCGTTCTCGTCGGGGCGATTGCCCGGGACGTTGCCGAGGCCGGGCGGCATCCAGTCGAGGTCCTTCTTCAGGTGGCCGCGGCCGCAGCGGCAGCCGCACGCCTTGAACGCGAGATCGTAGCCCTTCTTCGTCCAGAGATTCTGGTGACGCTGACGCTCGGACCAGCTGCGGGCGCGGCCGCAGCTCTTCAGGTACGTAAGTACCGTCTGCTCCCAGGCGTCGAAGCACTCGCGATGCATGAACTGGCCGACCGGGCAGTTGTCGTTGTTGCAGGTGACCTTGACCGCGTCGTGCAGGGCGTTTAGGCGGATGAGGGTGTCTCCGCGTAGGCACTCGCCGGTCGGAGTGCAGCAGCGCGTCGTCTGGCTCGGGCCCAGCAGATTGTCCATGGGATCGTTGGTGCCAATGCCACCGCCACCGCCACCGCCACCGCCGCCACCGCCCCCGTTCTCCAGGAGGCCGAGGCCGCCGCCACCGCCACCGCCGCCGTGGCCGCCGTTGGCGTGACGCCGCGGTGCCATATAGATCGCCCTAGAGACTCGACTCGACGTCAAGGTCGGCTGTCCTCTTCCGCTAAGTCGCTCTTCCTCGACGGGTGACGTTGTTCTCGCGATACGCTCGAGAGTCGCGCGGATGATGTCGACGCGGCAGGGAACGCGCGCTTCGTTATGGCCACACGTTACAGTCTGCCTTTTCTACTTCTTCATCTCCGGCCGGCACACCTCACGCGCGATAGATATACAGATGCGGCGACGAGGGGGCGTGAGATCGAGCGACAGAGCAACCGGTTCGCTCGACTCGGCGATATCAAGGCGCCGCCTCGCCGAAGAGTCAGGGTCCATTCGTTTTCGCGTCGCGTGTCACAACACAACGGGAATCGCCGCGGCCGGTCGCGCGATCGGCAACACACCGCGCGTAAACACCGCTCGGAACACGGGCTGACGTTCCTCGGCGTTTCCGTCGACGCGCTGGCGCATCGGAGTCAAGGTCAGCGGGCTAAGACCGCGACGCGACACGACGCGCCGCGGAGAAGAGAAAAATAAAAGAAGTCTCTCGGTACTAAATCCACAAAAAACGGTGCACCCGCGATCTTCGTCCTTCCGCGTCCTCGCTCCTTCGTTCGTTCACCGTCGACGAGTCGGAACACAACAAGCGCGATGTCGCTCCTGCGCGCGCGAGACGACGAGTGCCTCTCGAATGTCAGGGTCAACCGGCGCCGGTACGTACCGCGCCGTCCGCGTCGCCCCGGTGTGCAACGCAATTTCCGATGGTGAGCGCGAGGGAGCGCGCGCGCGCGCGCGCGTACACACGTCGCCGGTCGCGTTTCACGCCGGAACCGCCGCCGACGATTTAAATCGACACACTTTTAACGATTGATACGCGAGTTAACGTGGTTTTTACAGTCTGCGATGTCGCACGTCGTCACCGAGGCCGCCTCACTCCACCTCCTCCTACGCCTCCTCTTCCGAAACCCTTTTCCCGTTCGTCTTCCTTCTCTTTCTGCCTCTCTTTCTCTCTCTCTCTCCCGTAGACGAGACGGACGAGCCCACAGACGACGCCACGAAAAACGCTCGCTCACACGTAGGGTGCACCAGTCACACTGAGAGAAGCCGGCGACGACAGCGTGCCGGCTGCCGCGGCGCCGAACGCGGGCGAGCGCGAAAGTGAGGCCCCATTGGGTGAAAGCGAAAGCATCATGGTGGGGGTCACGGCTAGCGCGCCAATCGATGCGCGCCGTTGTCGCGTACCTCCGTCGGCCGCGACGCGGCGCACACACCGCCGCACCGCGGCAGCCGCGATAATCGTCTCGTCTCGCTCGCGCCCGCGACGTCGCCCCCTGCTACGCCCGAGTGCCTTCTCTCTCTCGCGCTCTCTCGCTCTCTCTTCTTCTCGTCGTGGCGTCTCTCCGTCCGTCGCGCGACCGCCGGGTACCTCGTTGCCGCCGTCTCGCTCATTTCCTTTAGTTTCCTCGCCGCGTCTCTCTCGCGCTAGCGCGCGCCTCGCTGTGTGCACGTATACGCGCGAGCGCGCCGTTTTACTTTTCGAACCCGGCCGGCCGGCAAGCAGGCAGGCAGGCAGGCCAGGCAAACGCAGCCCCGCGAATATGATTCGGAGCTACGTGACTTACGTGTGTATGCGTGCGCGTGCACGCTTTCGGCGATACGAGGCGAGTCCCGGACGACTCCAACGAGGAATTGTACGTACGTACGTATGTACATGCGAGGGTAACGCCTGAAACCCGTGCCTCGTATATTCGTTTCTTACCCGAAATCCCGTGCGCGAGCTATGGAATGGAGTAGCTACGTTCGCGGCGTAGTAGCAATCGCGGAGTTACGTTTCTCGATCGCGACAAAATTCGTTGTACTCGACGTTACCAGATGCTGACCGTAGCACTGATAAGGTGAATACAAATATACATTATGTTATTTATATTAATTGTCTATATTAAACACGTATAAATCGTTGCTGCTTTAGATGTAGCCAACTTAAAGTTGCAATAAGTTTTCTAGAGTCAGATATCTGTTACGAAGCAATTTCAATAGTTTTGAGCAAGTAAAATATACATACGACATCACACACACACACACACACACACAAGAAATCTATATAAATAATAATATATGGCACTTCATTTTGTAATTTCTCTCGGAATATTTTACTTTAAATGCGCTGATTTTAATACTTTAACACGTTCGCAGTTTTTTAACGCCATTATTAATTTTTTATTCTTATCTCAGAAGCCCACTGTCAATTTTATTAAGTATTTCCTGCGAATTTTTTCATAACTGCAATTTTTTTAATTGCAGGTCAGACCAGTATACATCGAGTTAACTCGCATTTGGCAACGTGTCAGTGTCAAAATCTATCTGCAATGAAGCAAATTTCAATAGTTTAAGTAAGTATGAAAATATACATGCGACATTATAAGAAATCTATATAACATGACAATTTATTTTGTAATTTCTTTTGGAATATTTTACTCTAGGATAAGCTGACATTTTAATATACTTTAATGCCGAAATCTGTAACTTTTTGCTCAAACATCTCTTCGTTTTTCGAGCAAACGAGCTTATGCACGCGAATTCCTGTTTCATTTCTCTTATCTCGTTCATGTTCTTTTGACATTGGCTTACCTTTCTGTCTCGTGTATATCGCTCAAACAATACTCGCCTAAGAGCTTTAAAGCCCGAATAAAGTGAAAACCGTGACGTGTGCAAAAGGCTCCAAACGTGACAACGCTTCATCCGCGCACCACCAACATACAGCTGGAATATGAAATTCGGCATTCCAGTGAGATTTTACGGTGTTCACATGAAAGAAGCTTATTCCTTGTTTTATAAATATAAAAGTATTTAACGCAATTATAAAAATATAAAAATTTAATGAAGATTCTCGCGCTGAAATTTTGCATCTCTGAAAAGAAAACGTATGTATCGCAATGTCGATATACCGACCGTGTAATTACGGGCTCAAATATAATTGATGGTAGACCGTATTTCGCATTCTTCGTTACATTTTTTTTATCATTATTTATGGCAAAGGTAACCGCGTTATTTACATTTATTTACGCGCAAACTTGAACGAATGTACGTAAACGCTCTCGTGATGCTCTCCGCGCCACGGAAAGGGAAGAGAAGGAACGGATGATTCACGACGAACGCGTTAAAGAAAAAAAGGATACAAGTAATACTTTCCACTTAAGCGTCTGGGGGCTGTTTCTTTTCCCCGTTACGCATCTACGTGCCGTTAAAGCCCGCGAAGCGTACGTCGTAAATTCGCGAAACGCCGCGATCGTGGATATCTACGTAAACGAGATCGTGCCACGGTGCAAAAATGAAGAGCAGCCAATATTGAGGACGTGCATAATCAACCGACAAGTTTAACGAAATGCGCCGTAAAAGCGTCTCTGCACGTTTTGCTCCTTACGCGTTAAAAATATTAAAATAAATGTTGCTCTACAGTTATCAAATCCCAATTTTTGCCCAAATTATTTCGTATTATAAAGCAGTCTTATTTTTTTGCAGATTTCCATCGCTCTCAAAACTTCTACGGATACGCAGTTTCGGTGCTCGTTGGTCATGACCGAGATACTTATTTACGCGCAGAAAGATTCATCTCGCAGGTAAGTCTCGACAAGATTGTTCCGCACGTTTATCCTGATGAAATTGTTTCCACGGAATCTCGATTTATGCTAATTGGCTAATGTGGCGATTCATATAAGGCGATCGAGATACGATTAGTCAGGTAGGCCAAAAGTCTTTCGATGCAAATTTTATAAAGTTCAGGGCGCCGATCGCGTCACTGCAAACTCGTCTCTTCGAAGACTATTTTTGATGTCCGAATAAAAATATCAACGAGAAAGAATTTCTCGTTGCTATTTTTATTTGATAAAAATGTTTGATAGCTATACAGCTGACGTAAAAGAAGACACGAAAATAGAAACTAAATAAATAAGCGTTTATTGTGTGTATTGATAAAGTATAGTCGTATTCGAGATACCGATGTTATATCTGGTATTTGTCGAGAAATTTATATCTGCAAATACGCTTGTTAAAGCAATTTATCGATGATAAATCGTAGGAGTGTTGTCGTCTGTCATTTCTCGATTTACTCTCGCGAATTCGTGTTATCGCAAGTGTCAGCGAGAGAATTGCACAAACAACATTCTGATTTAATATGATTTAACATTAAACATTACGCTTATCGCGCAATTCAGTTATCTGTAAGAAAAGCGCCATTAACGGCAGCGATTCTTTTTTCTTCATGTTTATCGTGCCGAATAAAATATTTCTAATCGCGCACACCGGATGCATCAAAGATTTTTCTTTCCGGTGGATATTTTGCTGAGCCTGCTGATATTCCTATCAACATTGAAACGCTAAATAACGATTCTTTCGCGAAATGCTCGATCCTGCTTTCTAAATCATTTTATAAATTATCATAACGTAGATTGAAAATAATAAGAACGTAACTGAAATTAATAATCTATACGAGATTTATTTTGATAAAAAATTGTTTTCATAGATAAATTATACTTCTCGTACTATCGCATATTTGATATGATCGTATTGATTTGGCAAGATAGAATATTTAGTGTTCAATGGAGTTGACTATCAAATGAATTATCTATCTATCGATATTTTATCACATTATTACAACTGTGTCAATTAAATTTTGTATAATGCTTATAATCTTAAAATATTTTACTTGTAAAAATTATCTGTTTTTTTTGTTTGAAGCTTTGATTACGAATATACAACTTTTCGTATTTTCACTAACATTTACATTTTCGTCTGTATTTATTTTGCCATAAGATAATTGGAGAATCATACAAAATTTATTCAAACACACAACTCGAAATATCTTTACAAGCATTCACGTGTGTTCAGTCATACGGAAATAAATCGTAAAGAGTCGATTTTGTTTACCTCAGTAAACTTCGCGTGTTTTAGACCGAAACTACGCACATCGAATCGGCTTCGAAAGGACGGCAATGCGAAACGAGATAAATATTAGATTACATTACATAATTTTATCGGTGATCGTAAAGCTGTTAGGAAACTTAAGACTACCCAATTTGTGTGCGACATTGGTTCACAAATTGTGGATGTTTGATAAAAATAACGCATGAAGCTTGATGATGAAGTTTCATACTTCTCTGATACAGTATCGCAAGCATTTTAGAAGATACATGAGCTATTGTGTGAAAATTAGATTAATCTACCGGAAATTAAGAGGATCCAATTCTTGCAATCATCTTTTCAACAATTCTTTTCAACAATTTATATTTATCTGAAGTTATTCCAACAGATTAGCGTTCCAAAAACGACGCGTTAAATTTTATCATTATGAGTCTAGGCGAAACTGTTAAACCTCGTGTTTGACGAATCCATTCGACGCATTATAGAAATTTTTGAGTCGTGAACGCGACAAACAATCGGGATCGTGAACGGGGAATGAATGAATCGGTCGGATCTCGACGACGCGTATTCCGTTCACGCGCGTACTTCCTTCCTTGCGGTAAATACCCAGGTATGACGATAAATAACGAGGCCTGTATATAGTAGATGTCCGTATATCACACTCGAGCACATTGTACGTGATGTCAGAGAGACGAATTTGATTCGCCGGGATTGAGGAGCCCCGCCATTTGTATCGGCTCGTGTAAATATTGTACAAGAACGAGCCGTCGCGGCGTTCGAGCGGCGGGAATTCAGGTCAGTCGGTTCCCGAATCTCGCCGATGCGATGGTTAGGCGCGAGGGAACCAGACCATAGGACCGCTGCCTACGGGGTACCCGAGAAAGGATAATCCACCGTTCTCGAGAGGGCTCCCTATGAAAAAGCTGTTTTGATCGGTTCGGGTTTCTAGGACGGTGATCGTGAATGAGGCTTTAAGCCGGCACATACGACGTTGTACGTCATGGGGTAAAGCGGAACCGAAGGGCGAGTGCAGGCAGACGAGTTTTCGGATGTATAAAGACGAGTCCGGATATACAAAGAACCAGATGTGTCACTGAAAAGAATCACGTAGCCCATCCCCGTTCGCGCATTAAGAAGTACCCAGAGCGCGCTATTAGAAATCCGCCCTTCGAGGGTGAATCGAAAGAAGTGGAACGCGTTCGAGAAAAAAAAATCTAGACAATTGCGAAGGAAAATTCCCCGGTTTTATCGTCGTCGTTCTCCTCGCGGGAGTATTTGCGCGATGACATTCGCGTGAATCGGCGGAAATGGCAAACGCGCCACTTCGCATTTAGATTTTTATATTACCGTGTTGCAAAGCGATGAAACACAATAGCAATGTTTATACCTTGTTCTCGTTGCACTCGATCAAAGTTGCCAGTCATAGACGATGCGCGGGAAAATGCATATATACACGAATTAAATGTTTAATTAATTAAATGTCGCTACGTAAAAACGTGTCGTAATTAGGTGAGTGTGCATTGTTGGGCATTTGCGGCGTACAAACGGTAACGGAAACGTCCCGATTCTCGCACGCGCAAATGGTGTTGATTTTGGGCTTACGCGAAGCCCTCGAATTCTCACGAGCATCAAAATTGGACCGCGAGACGGAGGAAGTGGAGGAAGAACGGAACTCGGCTCCTATTATCGAATCCACGATATTGCATTAACATCCATTCTCGTCAGAAACGCAATAAAGCGCGTAATCCAAGTCGTCATTGTTACGCCGCTGGTGCCGCACGGCACTCATTTTTCACCCCCGGGCGGTATACACGCGCGTCCTTAGGGCGCGGAGGGAGTTTTTCCTGGGAGCCTCGCTTGCAGCGGCAGAACGAGCGGCGCTCGGTCGACAGGGTGGCTGGCTCGTGGTGCAGAGGATGAGGGTGGGAGAGTGGCGCCTGGTTAGAGGTTGGAGTTTGAAGGTTAGGGGCACCGGGTTGATCGGGTTGATGGGGCTCCGGAGAGAGAGCGGGGGTGTAGGTCTAGGTTCAGGGGCGGCATTGCCCCGGGTGGGCGTGCACTTTCGGTTTCAGGCTGCGCATGCCCGCTGCAATCGCAGGCCACCAGGGTTTCTCCCCCCTCGGTAGCCTCGGAACCGGCGTCAGGGGTCGCGTATGCGCCCCCTCGTCAAGTTTCTATCCCGCGTAGAAAACCCACCACCACTACCCCCGTTTCCACTGCCGGCGGCGCAGCGGGCTTCACCACCACCATTACTCGTCGATCACCACCACCGCCGTTTCCCGGGCCACCATCGCGTTCTACCGTTTCGGCGTGTCCCCGGCCACGCTTGTACCAACCAGGATTGGAAATTACAAGGCGCGTCACTCGCGGGAAAACCCGACGTCGTTGCTTTGACCCTAAAACTCATCGCGTCTCCACGCGAACGTTCTACTTTTCGAGCGGTCGAGCCCCTTGAAAGTCACCCATCCTGTTCCACCCTCGGTTTCTACGATCGATACCTGCTATCCACTTCATACCTAAATAAGGCATAATTGTTCTCATGTGATGTAACCATGATGCGTCATGATGTACCTACATTGAATGTTCTTTAAACATGCCAGTCGATAGCCACGCCCTCCGAAAATAAGGGCAACGTAGATTCTCTAACATCTCGCTCGGCCATCTTTAAAGAGCTTTGGCTTATAAAATGGCCAAGGTCTCATCAGGCAACAACGTGAAATAGCGTGAAGTAATCCGAACGATTTTATTTTTATATTTCTGTTTATATCTACTAGTTTTAAATATCTATACACTTGACTTTTAAATTCTGCAAATCCAACTTCCAATACGAAGTAAAGAGTAGGCGGTAATGGACGTATGCGAAGTACAATGTCGCATTTCCTTCGAGCAAGGAAAGCAACTTAGCTAATGTATTTTTATACTCGGACATTTCCTTTTAAAGTACGCAAATGTGTGTCACGTTGACAAAGAATGCCGAACAACCGCGAAAATGCCTGCTCTTGCAGGCATTATTATCTTAGGAAGTATTATTATCTTAACGGGCAGTTAAACGGTTTGTATAAATGGCACGCGCGAAAGCTCACGTACTTCTTGTTATAAAACAAATTTAATTATCTTTTTATGAGCAAGTGCAACATCAAGATTCAACGAAAAAATATACTTCATATCGATAATCGCAGCGCAATTTACATCTAATCGTACATCTATCCACGGAATTATTTACGTTAATGTTCTTTGTATTCTCAAGAAGGCACATCATAAAAATAAGCAGTCGCATTCATCGATATAAACATTTAATGACCAAAGAAATAAATTACGAGCCGAAATGCAAAAATTGAGTATTAAATAAAATAATGAAAAAAATATTCTTATTTGAGTTAAGATTGATAAAAAAATGTGTTTATAATTGTTTGTATGTATCGATAGAAATCGTGATGTTTACCGTAGATATCATCGCGCTATGTGCAATCGGTGATCTATCGACAAGTGACGTTATAGCAACGCTATTGCCGCGACGCAAAAATAGAATTTTCTTAAGCGTCTATCTATATGAAGCCGAGTACGTCGACTTGTTCGCGGTAAAGTTGGTTTACGGCCGTCGCTGGCTGGGCAAAGCTATTCATAGCATACCGACATGCAATTGCATAAAGCCAGTGGAAACGTTGACCCTAAAGTGTTACGTAACTCGCGTCTAGTGCCAGCTATCAGCAAAACGATAACGCCGCGGCTCCGATAGCCGGTCTACCGCTGTATATCTATGAGAACGTTTGCGCACAGATCGTCGTATTATTCGCAATCATCCCCCTCATGTCTTATCTCCCGGCAAACCGTCCACCGACTTTCGAAATAGACGTTTAGCCTGGGTGGAAGTTATCGCGAATAAACCTCCCGGTATATCGCGGTATATGTGGGAAAACGGTGCAGTTTCCAAGAAAGTCCTAGCGATAGCGATGCCGCGTCATTCGCAAGAATCATTTCAATCGGTCGAATGTCACAAATTTAAGATAAAAAGCTACGAACTATGGGAATGATAAATATAGTAATTTGATAAGGAATCATACGATGGATTAAGGAGTTTAAGATTTAGGTTTATTATCTTTGATACATCTTTTATATGCCTTCTATAATCTAGTGATGTAATCTTTGCAGTTAATCTTTTCAAACACGAATGACGTCAACCGATATGACTACAATGTAGAGCGTAAAATTTCGTTCAGATGATATCTCGGTGCAAAAGAGGAAAGGCTTTGAAATAATATTATTCTTTAATCTACTTGCGTATCTCTCGAAATTATTTGTTAAATGATAGCATTGCACCACGTGCTTTCTCTCGCCAAGAAAACGATTATAAATATCAAACTCAACTTTGTTTGAGCTTTAAATTGACCGCATAAGAAAGGAAGGAAAACCACAGTTTATATAAACGTTATCTACGTGTATAGAAAGATAGCTTCTCTTTACGTCACTCAGCATATTCTTCTTTACGCCAATACTGACCTTAGAAGGAACCACCAGTCACGTGATAGTTCCAAAATTCGTTTCAGTGAACACAAGCGAATACAGTTTCTCGTTCATGCCGTCATCCCCGAAGGTACTTGGTGTGCCGCGCGTTAATGAGCAAACGCTATCATGGGTTTGTCTAGTTGCGGGATAATCTCGTTTGCGCTTAACAGCGTGTTATGCGAAGTTAGACGGATGATCCTCGAGAACGAGGACGAGCTCGCCTCACGAGCGCAGTTTCCGACCCAAAGCCCTTCGTCGTCGGTTCGACGCCTCCGGCGTGTTTCGTCAACGGACGAAAGTGGGTTACCGCGTCGGAGCGCTCTACGGAGATGAACTGAGATTGTCGCGACAAAGACGCGCACGCCCAAGGAATTCATTGTGTACCATCGGCATCGTCGTCGTGTGCGCGCCGATCGGAAGACGCTCGAATAAAAAAGATACGTACATCCAATCTCTAAGCCCTTTTTATAACGCGCATCTGCGAGATCGCGCGCGGCGCGCGTCTCCTCCTCGCCATTCACGCGCCGAAAAACACGCGGAGGGTAAGTGAATCAGGACGCGCGCGCATCGCCCTTCAATGGCTTAAGTCCTTAAACTGATCTGACGTAAGGATTATCAGCTGTGACGATTTCGCCGAGTACAATGCTCTCCGCTACGCTGAAGAGCCCGTCCCGCGTTTGTCTCGTAGCACGTGCGAAAACATTTACGGATCGCCATCTTCAAATGATTCACGCTGCTTTGAGAATACAATGCGACACGAAGGTGCAGTTTATCAGCATGAGACATCCACTGTAGTATTTCGAATGCACTGAGCGTAAACTAAAAGTCATTTGATCTAGATGATAACTATATGTAGGTAAAGCTATGAGATATTATTTATCTCTAGACGAACGCTTTGAATAAAAAAAGAATGACTTTGGATTTTCGATTATCATCGATTCTCTGCTTTATATTGTACACTTTTAAAACAGTCCTGGATGGAAAACTTTAGTTATCCATCCGGTAACCGCTTTGGTAGCTTGTTAGTTCCCTTTTTAATTACCCAACTGATGCCAAAATCGGCGGAAATGTCTACTAGTTTTTGTTCCGACTATCAAACGATTTCGTTGATATTTATCGAATTTGTGCAATGCAATAGTATCGTGCAACAACGTGTTACGACTGCGTTGTAGGTACGCGCGTTAAATGCGCGACGATGATTCACACTCGCACTCTCGCTCCGCCACGTCGGCGTCGCGCTAGCGCGAAGAAAATGCCGCGTGCTTTAATTACAAAGCGAACGGATTTATGTACGCTAACGTCCGTGTATCCCGCCGTGACGCGGATTTAATTACAGTCGCGGCTCCCGCGGCGTACGCGCGCGCGCACCATTAATTAAGAAATTCGGTTACCAGCCGATTTAATCGCATCGAGCGTGTCTCGCAATCTTCCAGAATTCTGACGTTTGTTGCGTCGTCGCGGTAACGATGTGTAACTACACGCGTATATAAACGATTTGTAAACTATATATAAATATATAATATATGAACGTACTTTACGTCACCATCTAGTTGCGTTATTGTTACGTTGAAGTTTGTTATTACGTCAAAACGTGTATACATTGCGAATACATCGCTCGGTAATTAATTCCATGAAATTTACTTCGCGACAAAATTACCGTAAGTTCCGCCGCACTTCGCTTATGACTAATAGAGATTGCTAGGAAACTAGTAGGCCTATAATAATACCAGTAGGTCTACAATAAGAAAATAAACGTGAGTTTTATATACAGTCCAAGACTATCTTTGTTAGCCAAGCTGTAAAGAACCCTTGTGTCGGCGCTATCAAAATCTGGATAGCAATATATTGCTTCCATCTGCTTTCGATCTCTTTCGGACGTTTCAGCGTGCGCAGTCGGGCCCGACCGCTTCCGTGGTGTACTCGTATCGCGTGTTCCACGTTTTCTCTGATTTGCCGTCTGTATCCGTATTTCATTGCCCACATTCATCTTGTGAGTGAAGTACAAACCAGTCGCGTATCCCGGATTTTTCAAAGGGAGATACCGGGACCGCGAGAGAAAGAGATCTATCAATTCCTTTTTTTTTCTCGTCCGCGGCCGGATGCATAAAGAATGAAAGATAAAGGGTGACCTAAGATGTGATCTGAGTGAAACAAATACGTTTTATTCCAGCTTTCTCATATCGATGTGACTTTTTCCATATCGCGTAATATCCATGCAAAATATTCGTTTATCGTTGCACGTACATTCATGCAAAACGATATGTTTATTTCATTTTGCACGAATGTAACTAAATCGTATTATCTGAATTTTTTTATACACTTACGAATATAAAATGGTAATATGGTTGTTTTATACATTGTGCATATTTAATGCAAAACGCTACCGCGTATTTTGACTCGAGTCGTGTTTGTCTCGATAAAGACCTCTTAGGCGAGGCTTGTAATTATCGTCGGCGCAGCCGTATCGATCCGTGCAAAATCCGTGAAAACGTGATCGGGGATCTTATCTGCGGGCAGCGCGATGATTTACGATACGTTCGGATATATCCTGGCGTTAACCAGCCGGCCACGACACGAGCTCCGTGCCGCGAAAGAGCCAAGTGTCAGCCGATCACCGATAACGGCGGTCATCAAAGAAGCTTTCTAAGATCGTTCGGAGGGGTCAGAGGGCGGACTATAACGACGTTTTACAGCGTGTCATGGATAGAACGATTCGGTATGGCCCGAAGGACAGAAGGGGGAAAGGAGGGAGATTAAATCTTCGCTCGATTATGCCGTCGAGCACTGGCGGCGGAAACGAAAGGAAAGACATCCTGTCCCTTATTGCGCGAGATTGGATTTACCGAGATCTCATTTATCGTATTAGCCGTTGCCGTGGAATTCCTCGAACGGACGGCCCGGACCGGAGCCCATCGCCCAGAAAATCGTCTCAATGACTCGTAATTAGGGAATTCGATTCCTCGAACGGTTTATCGGTCCGGTCCTCGACGAAGTTAAATCATCTTCCGGCCAGTTGTTGCGCCCATCGCGCGTCGTGTATTTATTTCCTCGTATACTCGACGCTACGGCATAAAAATATTTGTTCTACACGCACGCGTAGCTTACTCGCTTTCGTGAATTTAAGCACGTACGCATGCCTCTAGCACAAATATCGGCGAGCGCGTGAGTCATGAGAATAGTTATGTAGGAAACTATTATCCTCTTGAAAGCGTTATCGCGCGGTGGTTCGCATGTATATGTCTGTAATTCTAATTAATCATAGTAAAGCTCTTTATACTCTATTCGAAAGATTGAAATCACGTATCTATTTAATTTTTCAATAATCCATGCTAAGATTGATTGCTTCTTACACGTATTCTATTATTGGATATTGACATTTGTAATCTTCACTTTTTCTATTCATCTACCATTATACCGTGGCGTTTATCCTTTTCATTACTCGTATACATATTAATAGGTCGCTTCTTGTTTTGTAATCTCTTACATAATAAAAAAAAGAAGTCAAGTAAAAATCTATGAACAAGCGTGGACCGCGTTGAATGGGAATCGCTGCAATCGCTTCTCCCACGTACATAGCTGACTTTTACGATTAGATATCGAGAAACGCTCAACGACTTGCTCCTAGCTACTAGTGGCGATTAGATAGGACAATAATTGCGGAACAATGACCGCCCGTCGGCCGTTAGCACCGTTGCGTTGTATTGCCGTCAAGAGGTCATTGCAAATTGCCTTCGCGAATCGATACACTGCTCTCGTAACGACACCGTAACGCGTCGATAATTCCCGATATCGAGCAGATACCTGCATATCCCGTAATACTGCCGTTGGATATACTGCCACGCGGTGCACTACGTTGCAACACAAAACGATACGCGAATCTACTATCAGAAGTAAAATAGAATTTACTGTTTGAAAGTTATTTAAATGTGGAAAATCATGTGTTCACGCTGTTTTAAATGAGAAAACATGTCTTTGATCAAATCAAAGATCTCTTGTTAAATCAGAACTTAAATTGATCTCTTCTTCGATGAAGTATTTATTCTGTATATCTCAATGTTGCATTGAATTAAGAAATTTAAAAGCCATTGCGCTGTAACGAAGATGATGGACGACGATAAATAGCGATGCTTAAAATGATTTCGATTGCACAGAGAAAGAAGGAGAGAGATGCACAAATTGCCTCTCACGATATTAACGTTTTATAAGCGAACGAGTTTTGCTCGTAAACGGGCGTGTACTTTTCCACGTGCACGTAATGTCCAATATCGACCAGCGTCGATGGTAGCAGATAATAGATAGAAAAGTGAAGCAGACAGTTACGGTGGAATGACGTGTAATGGTCATTACGTTAATGACCAACCGGAGAGAAAGAAATAAGATAGATAGATAGAGAGAGAGAGAGAGAGAGAGAGAGAGAGAGTATATCGAGCTTGAGAGCAATAGCGAGTATTACGCGATTATGGATAATCAAATAGATTCCATCATACATGGAAGAATCTACATTTCTCCTTGCTTGTCTCCATAAAAACGTTCAATACATTATGGAAAAATGTTTAACCTAATCGAAACCTGTTATCAGTGCAGTCCACGTTGTTTTTTTAAATGTTTTTTATTGATAAAGAAATATCGAACAAAAAAAGATAACATTGAGTACATCAATAGGCTACTTTCAATGAATGTACTTCAATTACATTTTATTATCCAATTTCATATTTATAACAATAACGTGGAAAACATCCACGCCAATCACATGTAAATCTGAAACTATCTCTCTTTTCCCGAACATCTTAAAATAATGTTACAATTACTAAGTAATACAAAAGAGATGTCATATACATGGTTTATCTTTAGCAAAAATAATCGATTAGCTTCAGTCAATTTATGTAATGAAAAACGATTTGGCTTTAAATTAACTGCGCAAATGCATACAATCTGTCGATTCGTGAATGCAATTAAGTTGAAATACCACGGCATTTCGCGAATTAATATAAGCTGTCCGTCTATCCATGGCCGCGAAGGCTCTAGCGCTGTTTATTTCTGGACATATCAAATAGAGAGCCTTTGGAGAACGATCCGTTATAAAGACCCTTTAATCAAGTAATCTAACATGCAAATGAAGGTTAATGCGCGGCAGGAGAACTGTTCGTCAGGTCGGCATGTGATCGTTGGAGAATTTATCATATCGGAGTAGCGTCGGGACCGTCGAATAGCATGACGTCGCTTACATTTCTCGCGATAGCACATAATTCTACGTCACTGATACGTACTTACGCGATCGATCGTATAGCAGCCCTATGTATTCTGGCCCCATCGGAAATCCGAGTTGCTGGAGCACCGCTCGGGAACGTTCCGTCATGAAATCATAAGTGGACGTCACGCCACGGCATTCTTCGAACATTGAATTAGTGAAAAGGAGATTCCTGGGAACGACCCGAAGATACACGTACCCTACGTATGTGCAACGATCCCGCGGCACGGTGTCTGGCAATTTTCGTCCTGCGATTCGTGAAACACGAACGGCGAGAATGCACGTGGGAGAGAAGGAGATACCGTCGGAACCGATAATTTCGGGATAGGAGGGAAGGAACTCGTCTCATCGATCCGGTAGATGTTCGGTTTTTGTGAATTTATCACGAGTCTTGATATCACGTTTCCTTGGATCGGTAGCTCGACATATAATCGATGGATCGATTTGAACGTGTAAAACGAACGTACATGCCTGACATATGATAATGCGCCTTTTTCTGGTTTTCTGTTAGCGCGAAGACGATAACGATTATAAATTATGGCGTTATTGTCGCTTTATGGCGAACGTCTGGTTGGAAAAATACATCGGCTTCGCCGTGTCAACCGCAAAATGGCACATTTGGTTACAGCGTAACGCGAAATTTACACAGCTGGCTGAATAAGTTTCTAGATCGACATTGTTTGACATTAGAACACTCGCGGCAGTCATCTCGACCGCTAACTTTTCAAACTGTAAGTTTTAAATTTTTTTTCATTTTTAATCAATAGTGTTCAATTTACCGTAATAATTTTTCTTGCGATGAGGCGTGCCCTGACTTTCGATCGTCATATAATTCACGAGCGCGCACGGTCTTCAGACCCGCAATATCTTTCGCGCACATTCGCGCTAAACAGACATTCCTCCAGGACCTCCGGCGAAACGCTCCTTCGTAAACGAGCGGTTATAAAATTTCCGGAGCGAGAAATAGCGACGTGGCGTATAGTATCTCGTGCGAAAATCGCTCTCGCGCCCCTGCCGAGCCCGGGCTCGTTAAATCGCGCACCGGGCGATTTTTCAATCGTGCGCGTGTGTCACCACCTCGGTCTCACGTAGATAAAGGAAACGCGTTTTACGGGCTCGTAAAAACGCCCGTCCGTGAGGGTCGCGCTGTGCCGCGAGGGTTGGCGAAAGCCATTTTCGGGGGCGAGTTGCAGTTAGTCTGAGGAAGCGAGCTTTCTCCTCGCAACGTTCGCAGCTCGCTACTTCACTTCGCGCGAGTCTTGGCCAGTTCGATGGACCTGCGGCTCGACGTGGCTCTCGGCGACCAGTTGCGGGGCCCAGGTTTGTTTTGGATTTAAAACTAGGCCGACGGGTCGACGGCCTCGAACGAATTCCCCTCTTCTCTCTTCTTTCCTTCTACCGAGCCTCTTCGACTGCCTTTTCTGCCACGTTCCCCCCCGTTTGCGCCACAGCTCCTCCTCTCCTCCTGTCCGTGGCTTGGATTGCGCGAACCCATATCGGCTAACTTACGTTACGAAGCTGATCTTGCACGCGTTGCGTGACCCATACAATCATATGTAAAAAAGAAAGGAAAAAAAGAGCGAGAGAGAACGCACGCTCTTTTGAGGCACACGTATAGGGACGCCAGTAGTTTCGAGGACAAAGACGATCGGTATTTCGGAACGTTTGATGTTTCTTTCGAGTGGGTGGCCTGTGTTTCGCCAAGGGCGATGGATGAACTATTTCCTTTACGGGGAATTGGTTTACGAAATAAAATACGTATAGTTATGTACATATCACAATGAATGTATGTTTAAATCCCAAAAACGAAACAATAACAATAACATAAATATTATTGGACGCTATAAAATGATAATCGTGACAGTACGTCATCACAAATACTCTTTGATTTTTTTAACTTGCTTCCTGGCTTGCTTATGTCTACGAATATTATTTTATTGTTAGACTATGTAATTACGCGAATTTTTTATTTGTCTACTAAAAAACTTATGAATGCGATATATTAGCTTTACAATTAGACAGATTATAAAGTATAAGGAAATATGGCTATCTAGGATTAAAACAGCATTATAATGCATTATAATGGATATATATAAAAAATATATAAACAAGTATATATATAAGTAATGCAAACAATTTTTTTTCGCACTCCGACATTAACGATTATTTACAAAATGTGTATCTCCCATAAGCGAACTTGAAATGTAATGATACAGATAAGAGACGATGAACAAATTCGCAGCGCGTTTCAACTCAACAGCGTATTATTCATTAAGAACCGAAGTTTCGGGGACAGAGAACTCGGCTCCCCCGGGCTTTTTGTCGGCCAAGCGTGTATTGCCGATTTAACGAAACAATTTAGGTCGCTTCGACAGCCCCGTATGCTACGTCTTTGTTGTACCCACAGAACTCTGTTTCTCCGAGCCCCTAACGTAGGGCAGCTTTGGCATACGTGTATGCTATCACGCCACACACACGCACGCACATATACACGATATACACGCAGCAATACACACGGCACGTTGGCATACATCGCTTGGAACTGACATTTATAAACACTGTGTCGTAGCGAGGTACACACAGAGGCTTTCATTCAACCAGAGCCTGATTACACGAGCTGTGCGAGATATCGGTGAGATGGGGATTGCGAAATCGGACGCGCGCGGATTTCTCGAGAGAAAAAGTGGGAGAGCGACAGATGGCGGGGATTTTGAGGCTCCAAAAAAAGGGAGTGCAACTAAATTATAAACGGGCCACTTGAGTACGATCCCTACTAACAAGAAATAAATAAATCTAGAGATATCCATAGGTTTCCATATGTCAAGATACATTCATGGTGTTTCAGGTTAAACTAACTTAAGATATAGATTTAGGACTTCAAAAGAAGTAAGAAACTCTAGAGATATGTTCGCAAATGCTTTGCTTAAAAAATATTGACATCTGAACATTTTAAATATAGAATTTTATATATGTATAAATATATTATTAGGATATAAATTATATGTATATTTTTATTTCGGGATATAAATTATATGTGTACATATAATGTGTTTTTCAACTATTTTATTACTAGAAAATATGAAAATTTTGACATAATTAAGAGATGCCAAGTCGGTCTCAAGAGAGAGGCCATCACTTTGAACAAAATTTATAATTATGTTAGAATTTTTATATTTTCTTGTAATAAAATAGTTAAAACATTATTTATTTATATATGTGTATAATTTATTTACTTTTATATTCCAATAATAATATTCTAAAGTCATATATTAAAAATGGTTAGATGTGTGTCAATACCTTTTAAACAACACGTTTGCGGACATATCTCTAGAAAAATTTTCTTACTTCTTCTGAAGTCCTAAATTCATATTTTAAGTTACGACATTTAACTCTCTGTATATCCACATTCTCTCTTTCGAAATAAACGTGCGAAGTATACTAAAAGGAAAAATATTGTTGAAGATGTAACCCAATTCGAGCTGATGTTACTACCAGCTGGCGAAACGCCGAACGTCTCGGGATAGGTTTTGAAATTCCGAATGCGGGTAACGGAAATCATCAAAAGGCACGAGCGAAAGTATCCGGTTCGGGAAAATACGATAGAGATCTCTCGACCGACATTCTTGGGAGGTATAAACGCCGGCGGAAATCTATTCCCTGTTGAATTTAAATGCGCATGCGGGTATAATTTTGCCCGATTACGCGGGTCTTGCGCATCGAGGCGTACCGGCGTCGCTGTTTTTACAACCTTTTCATGGTCGACGTAATCGAGCTCTTTCCGCGCGAGACAAATTACGACTTGAAGAAAATCAGGCTAAAGAATTACATGCGTAGGTGTACGCTTTTATCGTTCTCGGTACATATCTCACACGTCCGGCCGCGTAAAAAGTCAATAACGACGTTAAAATACTGATATTGATCTGCCATAAATTATCCTCGATAAACTATAATTACGTTCGAGACCGGGATTAATTAACATATAGGTGCGTTCTCACGGAGAGAAAGACATTGGGAGCAAGATACGCTGGCTAGGTCATTATTGCTATTATGTGCAATATTTTTTTTTTCCATTCCGATGCAGTATTTATCTAATCGCTGTTATATCTCGAGAGTCGCGCGACTATTTTTATCTCATTGACATTTATAATGCTCAGTTAAATTCATTGCACGCAAGAGTTCTACGGAAGTTGTGGCCGGAATAGCGTCGGCTCTCTCGATAACTCGGTTGTCGACACGCATGTCGCGCTATTTAATGCGATGGGAGGTTTCTTCGTTGAGTTAAAAGTTAAAAATGAAATACTGATATTCTTTTGCACGATAAACCGGAGGTTATCGAAAGTCGACAATTTCTCTGTGTCGAAGAGAAAATGTCTCGACGATTGTTCGCGAGAAGGGAACGCCACAGTTTTCCTACAGTTCTTCCAATGTTTTCTTTGTCCCGACGAGCGTTTCTCGCGACGTTATGAGGGCCTGTCGCACGAGCGCCCGACCATAAAAGCGCGCTAATCGCATTAGCGGCTGCGAGGTGCAGCGAACCGCGTACGCCGTCCTTGAAAAAAGTACTCCGGAGTCTGCTCTCTCAGTGGAAGAAGGCACGCATCTCTACTACGCATGCGATCCTGCGGTGGATGCTGCACAAAACCTCTTGTAGGTCCCATCTCGTTCTTCTCTTTCGCGATAGTGACGTCATCGAGGTCGAAATGCAAATAACGGTAGGACCACCTACCAGGCTCCTCCTCTCTTAACATCGCTCTTAGAGTATCAAAGGGTGCGCTGTGCACGCGTGTGCCATTTTGTAAACGTAGCTACAGGAAAAACCATTTATCCTCTTTAGAATCTCACTTCTGTCCAGCAGGACATTCTGGAGTATGATCTATTTTTGTAATTGGTACGATGACATCCTCACGATAGATGATGGTACTTGGAGTAGTCGGGCAGATGATAGGATCCAGCCGAAGTACCATGAAAACCAGTCATTGGCGTTGAATCGAAGCCAAGGTCTAGCCTCATCACTCAAACTGGATCCGCGAGACATGCAGCAGCAGCAGCTCATTCGCGTCACTCCCGTGAAAAAAAAAAAGAAATCAGGCCATTTGATTTACACTTACCGTTAAGCAATGTTAAATCACTCGCTGATGATCGTAACGAAGTATTCGCATTTTAATCTTTTCCTTTTTTATTTCTCCTGCAATCGATTTCTTTGAGTACCGTATTCGTCATAAAACATTCAAAGGAAATGAAATGACAGCTAATTTAGCGGGGCCTCTTTTGCGGCGTCATTACTTTTCGAGTTATAACACGAGAGTTAACATGAGAGCTAACAAACGTTATAATCTTTCCTTGTTCCTTTTGCGGCATTCTCGCTTCACTTGTCCGCCGAGATCGGCAGTACAAGAACACAGAAGAAAGTTAAGTCTCGTGTGGCTACTTAAATGTGCGATTTACAGATAAACGTTAATGAATTCGTATCGATGAAAGGATCGTGTCGCGTATCGCCCTGAGCAGGTAGAATAAATTCATTCACAAGTCCCAAATTCGGTGTGTTGCGCGGTAATCTTGTGCAACCGTCCCGCGCGACGGTCGGCCGTCGTCGCCGCGAGTTTCCTTCTACGGATCGCATTTATGCAATACGAGAACAGGATCGTGCGTTATCCAATGTGAGAGACGGGATAAAGGAGGAGGTAGAATCGAAAGAGGATGGCTTCAGCAGCTATCGACCGATCGCTTTTTTAGGCCCTTCACGATCCGAAGTACGGCCACGCCAGTCGAACCGTGTAATAAAACGAGGTAGTATCGGACATAGACACAATCATTTTATACGCATAGGAAAAAATTAAGTAGCCTCCAGCGACTTCCCCCCAGGTGCATTTCAATAAACTTCAAGGACTTCTGTCCAAAAAGGTGTGCGTCTCATCTTTGTTTCAAAATGCTGGGAGAATCTCATCATCTGTTTCTAAAAATGTCATCTAATCGAATTACAATAGTTTGTTACAAAGATTTTACGTGGAGCATTACATTTTTGTTATGACGATTCATGGGCAGCAAAATCTAATCTTTTCTAATGATTATTGCATTTTTACTAATTATATATCGGATAAAAAATGTATCTATTTCAATAATTTTATGAGATAACTGCACATTTTTCAGAAACGTTTTATTTCTTATCAAAACTTATTCAACTTTTTTAATCGTTGATTAATTATGTGAATATAAAATGTGAATGTGCGCGAGAAACTAAAAAAGATGATCCGTTTCCGTGAGAAATATGTCTCATTTGTGCCATCTGTTCTCGCAGAAGTCAAGCACAATCCTTTGTAAAGCCTACGTCTGTCTGTCGTCCAGTTCTTGTCACGAATGCCTTGCGTCTGGCACATTTATGATAGAGAATGCGAAGCTGCTGTGTTTAAAGATACAGATAGCAGTTCTTATTATCCGTGTGCTCGAGTAACTCAGTACATAACACTGTAAGAATATTATTACCAACAATATATCCAACATCTTCTGTTTCATTCAACATCGCTGTCTCAAATGCCGATGAAATCTCTCTTACGACAACGGTATCATAATAGTAACTCTATTAACCTTCATATTTTTGTTAAAATTATTTACCTTGATAAAAAATTTTTAAGTTGATAGACTGCACTCTTTATCTTTTTACTTTTGATGTGTTATTTGTTTACAAATTGCATAGACGCATTTTCATCGCATTGATTAGTAATAAATGTAAAATAATCCTAGGATTTTGTACAGTAGGTATTAGTAAACAAATAAGAAGTAAATATGTGAACTTTTTGAAATGACGCACTACAGTACGTAAATTGCTCGAAAACCGTCGCGCTCACGGCGCTCTTTGTTCTCGGCTCCTCCGAGTTATCGATCGGAGGGAATCGCGTCGTCGCATATAGACGAGATCCGAAGACTGCTGCGAGCGACGTCTAAATGGTTTCCTTCTTCTTGGGGGACTTGCGACAGTCGATACCTAACGCAAACACTATAATTTCTTCCGGCCGCGTTCTTATCTTTTGACATTTGTGCGCTGAAACGCGAATGTCACATGCCCGCCGGAGCAGGAACGTGTTCGAGATTCTGTCACTCGCGATTAGAACACCCACTATTAAAGCTTTCCGATCTAGGGTTAGGGGAAAAAAAACGAGTGGATTTATCCGTATCACTTATACCAGCAATGTTCCGTATTTTTTAGGAGATTTTATCTAAGTTATTTCTGTAGTTTTTCTCTTTTTTTCTTTTTCTTTGTCCCTGTGAATGATCTTTCCTGATTCCTGATTAAATCTCCACTGATCCTTTGCTTCTGATAACACAATAATGAGAAATTTATAATTTAATATTTCTTAAAAATGCGTGAATTTTGAATTAAGTAGCAACAATTTAATTCAATATTCGATCTTCTCTCTCTTTTATTCCCTTTCACGTGCAATACCATCTCCTTCGCGTTGCATTTTGTCTGGTTTTGTGCTATAGAGGGCCGGCTCTTTTCCATCTTCCTTCCTTCCTTTTCGTTCTCTCTCATCATCTTTCAGCCGGCATCGCTGCAGCCGGCTGCATCGTCGAGACGCAATTCGAGTTTGACCTTCATCGTATGCTCCCTGCCATAGGGCTCCACCGTTCCCACCCACGAGCAAAATGATTATTAAGGTTCACGTTCGACGTGCAAACACGCCCTTCGAGTTATTTCCTTCGAGACCGACGAGATATTAAGGAGTCTCTTTCTGCGCGCGAAAAAAGTTACGTTTACATATCGCGAGGTTTCGCGTTGATATAAAATTATTAATGTGTAAAATTATCACTCATACAGTCTACTAGTCTACTTCAATAATGTAATACACGTCCCATCAATAATTCGACACTTGCAATTAGAGATATGCAATCTCATTGACGTCTAAAGACGAACGATACGAGAGTAACGGTTTTGCTCATGCCAAACTAATACACAAGCGCAATCATTTATTTGCGTACGACTAATTACCGAGATATCGCAGGCATCGCCATCATCGTTAACTGCATGGCTAACGGCAAGCACGTACGCGCGATGTGCTGCACATGCACAATGTTTCGACGTTCGACTTTGTAATGCGTAAAGCATTAGCGACCGAGATAAGCCATGGAGGAAGGCCTGGTGCTACATCGCGCGCTACAAAGTATCGCGTCATGTCGTTAGATTCGATTCGATCGACACGTTGTTACATAG